>NC_041711.1:4946319-5249411 GCF_900700375.1 Denticeps clupeoides
GTTTTGTGCTCCTGATGAAGATGCATTTTGACTCTGGGCTGTGTTCGACTGAGATGCTGCGGCCGCAACCACTGCGGCGGCTGTGATGGAGTCGGCGTTGTGTTTACGCATGTGTTTCATGAGGTAAGTCTCCTGGATAGAGCAAGACATTAAGAGTGTTAACCCAGACCTATTTTTCTTGCTGAAAATCAGGGTACAGAACTCAGTGTGGCAGTGACGACGTGAGTATTCATACCGAAGTGTAGGTGCGGTTGCACAGGCCACAGGAGAATAGTTTGGCATGTTTGACTGTATGCGTGGCTAGGTGCACCTCCAGACTAGCAGCATCTATGTAACCACGGTTACAGTTGTGGCACTTGTAGGGCTTGTCCTTGTTGTGCTGCCGTCGATGAGACTAGAACAGAAAGCCATAAATAATGACAAAAAAACACAGGAAACACTAATCCTATGACGTTTCTTTGATGCTATACTAGAAAGTGAAGTGAAAGTGGAGTGATTATCATGGTGAAACACAGCACAGCACCCTTGGTGAGCAGTGGGCAGCCATGATTCGAACCTTCTCATTACGGTGCCACTTCCCTAACCGCTAGGCCACCACTGCTCATACTGAAAGCAGTGTCATATTTGAAAGCAGAGTATCTCACCTGTAGATTTGAAAGCTGGGTAAAGGCCTTTTCACATCCTGGGTGCACACACTTGTAAGGTCTGTCACCTGTATGGATCCTGTAGAACACAAACAGACCCGGCTATTCTCGTGAAAACATATGCAGCCATAACTTTACTGCACTTCCCAGTAAACAGTTAAAAGCCAACGGCACAGCATATTGGAGAGAACATTAAACCAAGCTCTAAACAAATAACTGAGAAATGCTGAGGGGAAAAAATGACACGGTTTATGTTCATCAAGACATTTCCAGCGATGGGAATTATTTTTTTTCATTTCAAGTGTTAAACAAAGAATGAATAAATGCCCCATACATCAAAATGCCACATCTCACAAAAACGAGTACCTGCTATGTTGCTGTAAGTGACTGAGCTGTCTGAATGATTTCTCGCAGTAGGAGCAGCTGTAGGGCTTCACACCGGTGTGGATACGAATATGTTGGGCCAAGTAACTGGTATTGGCAAAGGACTTCGTGCAGTGTGGGCACTTGTGTGGTTTGGATTCAGTATGGTTTCTTCATGAAGGGGAAACGGGAGCAGGGTAGAAAAAGAGAGGAATTGGTTTAATAAAAAAATAATTACAACAAACTTTTTTCTGCAAGGTCTAATATTTGTTAGAATGTTGTAAAGCTGATATGAACTTGGAAACTGACACTGGAAACCACATGGGCACTTAATGATACACACAGGCAAAACGCATTAACAATTCACAGTTGGCATGGCAACAATGTGCACATCTTTCCTCTAGCTCCAGGGAGATTACTTTCTCCGGAATAACATGCAACAGTATAGTCTCTTCCTAAAACCACTTATGGAGGAAAGGGGAAAGGAATTTGCAGGGGAAGAGGTGAGCTGGCTGGCGTCAGCTGGAAAAGATTCATGTCTTGTGAATGAAAATCCAATAAACCTTCATTACAGCCACGTTACATCCAGAAATACAGTTTTCAGCTGGCACTTGTGCAGCAGATGTAGATTTTACGTTCATTTCCTTAATTTGGAATCAACATGAAAAGCTAAAAAACGGGTTTATACACAAATGTGGAACATTCACCAGACTCTGCTTTATATATCATATGGGATATCAATGAGAAAAATGGGGGAAAGGACCAACGCGTTTGTGGTGAGATAAAAATTTTACATGTCCACAGAATCTAATTTAAAAGGCATGTCACAATTTATAGCTAACTGGAAATTTCATGCATTTGAAATAAGTACCCAAATGATCATTTTAATAATTAACATCCTGTCTGAAATAGTATGGCCTCAATCGATCAATTTAGCATTTTTAAAAGATGGTACCAGGAAATGTTCACTCTGAATGAATTTTATATTAAGGCCAAGAAAGCAATTTCTCAAACACACACTCTCACAGAATATGGAAACCCTCTTACGTCCTCTCCTCCTCGTAAATGTCGCCCTCTAGCTCTAGCACCGGCTGCCTAGCAAAGCCACTCGATCATGTCCCGTTTCTCCCTGTCGCACCACCCGTGCTCCCCAAAAAGAGCGAATTCCAAACATCCACACGCAACACCACCTCACACAGCCATGCCCCACTCCTCCTCCACTCCACTCCACTCTGCCGCCGAGCACAGATACGGGGGATTCGATTCAGCTGCAGTACCGTGTGTGCTGCTGCAAGTGACTAAGCTGCCTGAATGATTTCTGGCAGTAGGAGCAGGTGTAGGGCTTGGCCCCGCTGTGGATGCGGATGTGCTGCGCCAGGTAGCTGGAGTTGGCGAAGGATTTGGAGCAGTGGGGGCACTTGTGCGGTTTGGCCTCTGTGTGCGACTTGGAGTGGATCTGCATGTCTGACTTACTGAAGAAGGTCACCGCACACATCCGGCACCTACAGAAAGAGACACAGAAACCAGGAGGGAGGGCAGAGAGAAAGTACAAGGAGGAGTGGAATGGTAAAGAATAGCATGGGGGAAAAGAACACAATGGATAGGAAGACAGTGATGGGAGAAACAAAAAAAGGTAAAAAGAGTGAGTGATGGAAAAAAAAATATTTTTACAAAAAAAAAAATTAAGGTAAGGTAAAATTAAGATGTAAAGGGAAAAAGGAGAAGATGAGAGTAGAGGGGTAAGAGTGGAAAATCAGGTAAACCAAATATGTAGTAGGCAGAGAGAGGAAAAGGTATATAGACAAACTAATATTAAAAGAGCACTAATGACACAGGGCGCAAACAAAAAAAAAAAGCGAGGAAAATAAGAACCAGAGGGAAGAGCTCGTTCAGAGTGTGCAGGGTGAGGAGTGTGTGCGCTGTCATGGGATGAGTGGATTGCACATGCAGCAAGGTGCATGCGCACACACACACACACATATATATATATATATTTCAGAGGCAAAAACCCACTAGAAAGCGCAGGCCTGTGTGTGTGCAGATGCCAAAACATTCATGCAATGCAGTGTTGTCAGTGGCAAAAAGCTGTGTTAACACAGAAGCTCCTTAATCTAACCTAACTTATTTTTCAGATGTGCACCTACAGAGCAAGAAAATGAATGGCTGGTAGGCTTTAAACGTCTTTTGTAATTGTACCTGTAGGTTTTGGTCCCATCCTTGACTGTATGCTCTTCATCTTCATTTGAGAGATCGTACGGGTCAGACGGGTGATGCTGAATGAATAAATGAATAAATTAACATGTCTTGCAATTAAATGCACCACTGATGTTAAAAAACATTTGGGATTTTCTGACACACCTGTCCCCCTGCTGCCAAGTGTGCCAAGATCAAAGCCTCACTTCCTGTTGGTAGGACATGACCTACGGTAGGATGACCCACCCTTGGCAACATTGACTTCTTCTTCCTGCCTCGCTTCCCAGGTGTTGGCATAACAATAGGAGGCGATGCACCCATATCTTTCTTATCTGTAACAGAAAGATTTTAGTTGTGCCTTCAAATAACTGTTAATCAGAATCATAATAAAGTCCAATGAGATTCAAATAGAAAAGAATTATGCATCATTTAAACTTTGACAAACAGAGCACCATTTCCCCTGCATACTGAATGAAAGTGAAGTAATTGTCATTGTGATACACAGAAAGCACAGCACACGGTGAAATGTCGTCCAAAGCAAATAGTAAATCCTCTGCTTTTAACCAGTCACCCTTGGTGAGCAGCCATGACAGGCATCTGGGGAGCAGTGTGTGGGATTGGTGCTTTGCTGAGTGGCACCTCAGCATTTCGGGATTCAAACCGGCAACCTTCAGATTACAGGTCTACTTCCTTACCTGCTAGGCCACCACCGCCCCTGTAACTAATAACCTAATAAAGAGAGCTTTGGTCATTCTGCTTCACCGTTCAGAGAGCAGCAGCTCAGACGGTTTGATCTGGAATTTTCCCCCTATGACTACATAAGGGGACACGGTTACCTCCCAATTCTCATGCTTTGTCTACCCAGAGAATTTCACACCCCTCCCATAAAACATTCTCCACAGACCACCATGGCATCCAAACTTGCGAAGCATTGCAGTTGCTCGGAGATTGGATGTAAAAACCAGAACATATTTTTTTGTTTCGACACGGTCAACTCTGAAGAACACGTGGGCTAATTTCATTTATTTATGGAAAAAAAAAACCCTGAAACGACTTCCTAAAACGTAAAACATTGTGGTTGGTGAACGGTGTTGATGACGTGCTGGGAAATCTCACTGTGGGACTGGATCAAAGTGGCTGTAATTCTGAACCATGACTGAGTTTCGGAAGGAGACTTCAGATACAGAATTAGGGGACCAATAAGACCGATATTAAAGTAAAAAAAAAAAATCCTGTCAAGGGACCATAAAATGTTTCAAGAATACGTGAAAAAGATTCCCTCTCATTTTATCTAGAAGCATACAGCTCTAATACCGGCTTATATTGTATGACAACACTGTCAAATCACTGAAGTCAAAAAAAGAGCACTCACCTGAATGTGGAGGATGTAGAGCAGACACAATCATTGTGGTGGTAGGATGACCAGACACAAACGACTGAGACGATGAAGTTGGAGAGACCAAAGCACCTTGGGGTGTTGTAATAACAAGTCCAGCTGTAATTAAAGGGGCGAGCACATAGTGAATAAACACGACAGAAAGGTCAAACAGCAACACAAAAAAAGTCACCGTAAGACACAGACCTGCAGTCATGATTCCGGTGGATGGAACCGGCACCACAGTAATGTTCTGAGAGCTATGTGGTGGATGAAGGTGTGATGAACCACCACCTCCGCCCTCCTGTTTGGGCACTCTGCCCCCTGGCATCGCATCCATAGCAACAGGACCCGGAACGGTAAGTACGGCTGTGGGATAGTGAGGGGCTGAATGTGGGAATGGATTGTTCTTATCTGGCCCGAGCTGTTCCTTCATCTTGTTTAGAAACATGGCGTTTTCAATCTAATGAAAAGAGGCAATGAACGGGGTTAGTGAGACTGGAAGTACAATCACCCAGTGGATAAAAGAACAGGCTTTTCATAATTTAAAAATGCACAATTTGAAATGTTGAATAAAGTATTGTTTTTTCATATACATATTTCCTGCTCCATACCTGCCCTTGCACTGTTGGAACAGGAGACCAAAAGTATGATGAGTTAAAATGAGACTCTTCCATCATTCCTGAAAAAAAAAAAACAGCCGTGGACATCAGACGGGCATATAAACATTGCCCTGTGTTGTGTATCCTACATGCAGAACCGAGCCTTCCGATCACAATGTAAATTGTACACCAGGCACCACACACAGCATTTGTAAACCAGGCCGAATGACATTACCCTTGCAAACAACTTTTCAGAATGGCGTGGTCCAGAAAAATATTAATTTGAGCAACAAACGATGGGTCAAATGACAAGGCGAGGCAACGTCTACTAGAGGCGAGTACGTTATTATGCTGGGATGAATGGATCTGGACCTAAATGAATTATGCAGAGTTGGGTTTATATGGTTTACGTGATCAACAGTAACAGGTACCAGCCCCACTCAGCAGCTGACTGGATGGCTCGTACAACGTGGGAACCTGTACGTGGTTTTAAATTGATTGTTTAAACACACACCCTGCAAATCGACGGGCTACAGACAACGCAGCAAAGAAAACATTTCTGTCGTTTTTGTAAATTGCCACCTGTACTGTCATCGGTGATCGTTGTTTACTCTGTGGCCCTTTAAGGGCGAAAAAACACGCAAAGGACCGAACGATTTAATTCGTGACAAAACGTTCGTGTTAGTGGCTAAAAGAAATAGTGTGAAGCGCGCAGCTAGGTAGTTTAGCTTCCTAGATCCCTCCGAGCATGAACAACACAGTCGGTCAGCCTCTCTGCCGCTCATCTTCGCTGTGAAAATAAAAAAAAAAGAGAGAGAGAGAAAAAAAAGAGAAAAAACCCTGGAGGATTAAAAAAAAAAAAAAAAAAAAAAAAAAAAAAAAAAACGGAGCTGCGCCAGGCAGCTACACACAGACTTCCGGCAGACGAGACAGAGGCGAGGCGGCTCCGTGCTAACAGCGCTCACTAACCGCGGGCGAAAACGCAGCCTTAACGGGGAATTGTGCATCGTTACCGGTGCTGGAGACGCTCGTTCCCTCCCCGGAGACACCTCGGGTCGGGACAGTTCGAAAAGCACGTCCGAATCCGGCTAAATCTGCGATTCCATCGAGTTTTTTTCCCTCCCTCAAATTTTCTATTTTTTTCTTTTCTCACACGGCGCTTCCCGAATCGTCTGCGCCACACTTCCGTCGAATGAGGTCGAGGAACGAAACGGCGCGACGTGCGTCGTGACGTCATTTCCGGCGAGTGAGGTCTGGCGTTTCAGAGTTGCAGTGGCAGCCCATGAAACTGCTTTATTCGCCCAAAAGGTATCTTAACATAATCACATTATAATATAGTAATGCCTCATCTGGAATGCATACCAATATATATTTTTTTAAAAAGGAGAGAGAGAGTAAACGGTTATGACGAAGGAGAATGTGCTGAATCTTTCAACGACAGTTCTATACTATAATAAAATACAATATTTTACATTACTTATACATTACTACATGTAAGAAAACTGCGATTTCATTTGTGCACTTCCGCACGGTGACGTCACCCGCCACGTAAAGACTAGCGATGCGTATTAGGCGTCACAGAGGCGTCGGGCTACTTGGGCATGTTTACTTAAGTTTGCGCAGCCAAGACCACACATTTTAACAGCGAACAGCAGCGCACAGGAAGTCTGATGGGGGAAGTGCGGAAAGTACAGAAGAAGCTGAGGCAGATCGAGAACCTGGAGATAAAAGGCTCCCTCACGGCAGAGGAAAGAGTCAAGGTACTTTTTTAGCCGGCGCAGTTCGCGTGTCCCGCCGTGAGCCGGCCGTTGGGTCTCGGTGTTGCGCTGCGTGGAGAGATTTCCCTCGGGCGCACTGCATCTCTCGTAGGCGCCGCAGCGGTGCAGCTTTACCGCCGTGGACGTTATTGCACAGTAAATCTCAGCACCCCAGCGCTCAATTATTACAAAATAAAAGTTTCAGTTTCCTAACGCCACAGCCCTAAAGTAAAAAAAAAAAAAAGAGGGTGGTAGTAGCCTAGTGGGTAACACACTCGCATATGAACCAGAAGACCCAGGTTCAAATCCCACTTACTACCATTGTGTCCCTGAGAAAGACACTTAATCCTGAGTGTCTCCAGGGGGGACTGTAACTACTGATAAGACGCTCTGGATAAGACCGTCCGATAAAATCTGTAAATGTAAAAAACTATTAATCATTGGTTATTACAACAATTCTGGTATTGTCATTAGGGCTGCATTAGTTATGAATGTCCAGACGTGAAGCATCAAACAACAGGGAATACCCTTGCTGTTCGTATCTCGTCACAGGTTTCAAAAAAGGCAGAGCTTCGTGCCAGATTGGCTGGTCTGCTGCTGCAGCTTTCTGGCCCCGAGCAAACCCAAAGCATTGTGGGAGGAGAAGATGAAAAGACCGGTGTAAGAGTAATGGGAAGGTTGGAGCTCGATTGCACAGGGGGGAGGACTGGTGGGTGGGATGTAACAGTAAACACATTCTGCCTCCCGGCCTTTCCCATTCACGTCTTGCCAATACTGATTAAAGATAGTCATGCCTTCACAATAAAGCATTCTCTTTGAAACCAGAGAACCGTACATGGCTCTTTGCTGTCGCCTGGGGTTGTATATAAAGACCTAATAAAAATTATGACAATATTGTGTGAAGTTATTTCCCCCATACATTTATGTGCTTTTAAAATCTGTGCTGTTGTTTGGCTTGGTGACAGATCGGGAAATGTAGAGGTTCCACCAGTCCACACTCCAGCTAGAAAGATTGCGAGAGCAGGCCAGGACAGAGGTGAAATACAAGAGGAAGAAGCAGCAGAAAAGGAGGAATCTCATTCTGTGCCTGAGGCCTGCAACCAGCAACAAAAAGAAGGTTTAATTCTGATTACACACAATGCTACGTTACCATCTGCTCCTAGAGACGCCACACACAGCAAAGTTTTCCCACTGGCCAGATTTTTCGGTCTCATTTACATACGCTAAATCAACGACCTGGACATCTGCACATTACTCGTTCTTGCATTTTCAGAAGCAAAATGCAGAGCCCTCGCAGCGTCGTGGGAATCTTCGAAATTTCGTCTGAGACCACTGAAGGGTCACAGTGACATGATTACTTGCGTGGTGGTTGTGGACAACCTTGTGATCTCTGGCAGGTACACAAAATTAAATCTGTGACTAGTTCACAGGGAAAATTAAACATTTTAAGCTTTTGCGTGAGCATGAAATTGCAAAGGTAGCCCTTAATGCGCCTCATCAACTTTTTTTCTATTTCCACCCCCTGCTAACATTGTCTTTCTACTTCTTTTCGTCTCACTGTTTTTACTGAAGTCGTGATACAACGGTAAAAGTGTGGCATGTTCCCACGGCAACAGAACAGCGCAATCTGGGAGGTCACAGTGGCGGGGTCACTTGTTTGTGCGCACCACCTCCAGAATACTGCAGAATGCTGGGTAAGATTAGTAAACGGAAGTTGAGTTGAGTAAATTACTTGCTCTGTAGGCATATTTCAATAGTGTAGTTGCTAGGTTGTTATTACTCATTAGCTTAAAAGCCGCTGTAACTTCAGCCATCACTACATGCATGCTGATTTTTCACTAATCTTAAATAACACCCTCTCCTCCTGTTCAGCATTAGATGTAGGAGTCCCTGAAAAGGAAAGGTTTCTTCTGAGTGGTTCCACTGACTGCTATGTGAAAATTTGGGCCCTCAGCACAGGTAAGATACCATCTCCAGATGAAAGAGTCTGATATGAAAGCACTGGACCATGACGTATGCAAATGGCCTAAAAGATGAAACCTTTATGATCGAGTACTGTGGTTGGTGCCACATATGAGCTCTTCTGTCTTGGTTGTAGGTCAGTGTGTCAAATCAGTTTATACCTTCAACGTTGTGACGGCATTCTGCTTTGTTCCTGAGGGCCAAGGCTACATTATCACAGGCTCAGGTGAGAATTCATGAGTTTATTGCTTTTAGTTTGTATATTCATCTTACAATGACGACAAAGGCACTGGCACTGCTATACAGTCCAGGTGTGCGCTTCTTCTCATCTAGACTGTCAGTTTACATTAATATCAACTTCCTCCCTCACAGATGGAGGCAAGGTTCAAGCATGGAGCTGGCAATCCTCGGCGTGCTGTCAGTCAATTAATGCACACGAGGAAGCGGTTACTGCACTACAGGTGGGAGAACGTCATAGCAACCGAATCCTCTTCACTTTGGTTTAAAGAAACCCTCCTGTCTCCGAGGAGATTCTCCAACTAGTGATCTGCCTCATTCCTTATTAATTTCCATTCCCGGTTGAGTTTCAGTTGAACAAACATAGTGTGAACTGTGGATTGATGAACACTTTTCCTCATCAGGGTCATGCCATTTGTTACCTTTTTTCACGTGTCTTCCCCACAGTCTCAGGGTCCACTGGTGTTCAGTGGCTCGGCCGAGGGCACTGTGTGTGTGTGGGAGGTATATCTCACTGATGCCAATCCCCTGCACCGCCTTTGCCAGTGGGGTCCCTTAGTAACAGGTTGCGGTGGATCCAAAGGGAGCCTAGGAACTTCAAATAGTGGCAGACTGGCTCTCAGTCCTCGGGGCGACCGTGTGTTCCTGGCCTGTGGCAGGGCCACGATCAAAGTCCTCAATTGGAGAACAGGTGAGCAGAACACACATTCACAGTTATGTTATGAATGAGTGAATTTTGAGTACAATAAAACCTTCAGAATCGAATACTGTCACTTTCTATTTGTTTGCCTCCTAGAATGAGCTTTTATCTTGATTTATGAAACAGCCATGGTTAATAATGAACAGCTAAGATACCAGAACACTATAATGGAGTGATTGCAATTGGACTGAACTGTGTCAAGATTCCACAACAAATTGTGAAAAGAGCTATGTATAGTCTCTGTAAAGTACTGCAGCCACAATGGCCTTGATATCACTGATGTAATTGGAGTGGTTTTATTATAATAGATCTATAAATGTCATTATTATTACAGTTTGCTTGTCTGTATCAATTTAGCTAGTTTTAGTAACACATTCTTGTCAACATAATTCAGTTTAAGTGTGACACATCCCATCCCACGTATTAGTGTGATTCATCCTAATTAACAGAGGAAGGATACCTCACCACTTAGTAAGGGAGATTCAGAAGTCCGAAAGCTCACATTTGAATGCCACTATAAAGTATTTCTGCTAACTAAATAACTGAAAAAGTATTGTTATGACTTATGACTAACTTGTCGTTCTTAAAAAAAACCCTTTATGTTAGTAATACATTACTGCCAAGAATTTACTGGGAAATATTTTATGGTGCTGATCCAAGAAATACGCTCCTCAAATGTTCTTCATTACATCTGCTCTCTGTAGTCCTGACACAGCCATCTTTCTAGTGTGTTGTTTATCACAACCGCTTATGACCATAGGTACAGTGACCCGAGTGACTAACCACAGGAGCTCAGCCGGAGTGACCGATTGCGTCAGTCAGACTTCGGGCATCCTGATTGGTTCCTGCTATGATCTTGTCAGTGGAGAGAGCACACTAAACCGTAAGTACCGTAGTCATCTGTACTAATCAGCAGTGTCTCTTTCTTTTGCCTTCTACGAACATATTCTTGTTGTCTGTGACAGTGTTCAGTCTTCCCCAGGGCAAATACGTAGTTTCCCTAAGTTCACCTGACATTCCCAGAATCCTTTGCTTCACATCATGGTTCACTGCAAGCGGCAGCCATCGCTGGGTCACTGGAGGTCGTGAACTTATAGTCTGGGAACAGCTTCCTCCCAAGACAAAACAAAAGTAAGTGTATCATTTGACCAGCCTTTCATTGTTGCAAGAAACACTCTGTATGGACTGGTGATTTGTATTTGACTGAAACACATGACGACTCGCTGGATTACTGCATTCGTGCGCCTAATTGTCAGATCGGTTATCAGAGTAAAGTCAGCTGACTACCCTCTGCTTATTCTTCATTTGACTGTGGTGATTTTTTACGTATGTATTCCAGAGGAGATGTTGCAGTGAGGCGAGACAGACTGTTTGAAACCTGTCCTACAGTGGAATCTGATGAAGACTCAGAAGAAGATTGTGATGGTATGTTGGGATTTGTTGTGTTCCTGTCTACTTTCAAAATTAATTACGTTTAAGATCCCTAGCAACAGTCAAAAACATCTAAGCTTCTAACTGTGAGTTGGAAATGCATAGAACTTGGGATTCATGTATCAGATATCATATCTGATGTGTCCTCTGCTTTTAACCATCACCCTTAGTGAGCAGTGGGCAGCCATGACAGGCGCCTGGGGAGTGCCACTGAGCAAAGCACCGTTCGCCGGGCGCCTGTCATGGCTCCCCCTTGTTCATTGTGTGCACCGTGTGCTGTGCTGCACTTTTCACTTTCACATCTCACTTGCTCGCTCTGCATTATACGTACACTGCGCATGTTTTGATAGTTTGTTGTATTAATGTTAAATATTTAATTCTGGTGTTGCCTGAAAGATATCAGAATAGTAACAGTTTATTCATTAAATGGTTCTTGGGATCGGCCGATATCCAAACAGTAGGTATCGGCATTAGAACTGAGAAAACCGGATCAGTGCCTCCCTACAGGTTGAAACAAAGCAGACAAGTGTGCATTTAAATGATGTGTTTATCTACTATGGCAGATTGCTGCGAAGAAGACTACACGCCCCAGGATGCATTAGACCCAGCAGAAGTAGCCAGCTCCTCGTGGCTGCGCTGCACTCTCCAGTGACAGTGGGTCACCGTTGCCGAAGCAGAGAAACGATGCCTCGGAGCCATGAAGACGGCTAAGTGAAGAACAGAGGGAGGGATGGATGGAGGGAGCGAGAGGAGCAGTAGAAAGAGGCGGGGGGGGAAAGAGAGGGAGTGAAGTGTGACAGATTGAGTGAGTGGCGACAGAACAGGAGCATACGGGGAGAGCGAGAGAGAAAGAAGAACAACAGACTGTTTTCTATGTAAATGTCGCGTTGTGTATGCAATAAAAGTGCCACATTGTGACCCTCTGCCTCCAAATATTTATCATGGCTGTCCTGCCTGTCTATAAATATCTGCTGCACTGTTCATCACTGCACTCAACCTGTCCTTGAGTAAATTAATGTGTATTGATTTTTCTTTCTTGCTTTCTCCCTCCCCGTGTCTCCCTCGTTTTTCGTGATTGCCCTGTCTTCGAGCTCTTCACCAAATAATTGAATATTTTTTCCCGAGCTGCCTTTCAAATATGAATATTAATAAGTCTTTCTCTTTCGTCGTGTTTTTCTATTCCTGTCCTCAAAATCCATTTCTTTTTGCTTTGTCCGTTTAATTGAACCAGTTAAAAAGCATAATTACCATTTAAATCTCTCCCTTACAGCCTCCAACCCTGCCGCTTTCTTCCTCTCTCTTTTCCTCTCTCTCTCTCTTGGTCTCTACATGTCTCTGTCGCTAAGGCAACCAATGCTTTTTCCCACTCCCTCTCCCTATCTTCCCTTCTCAGAGTCCCTCTCCCTCATTCCCCGCTTCAACTGCGAGAGGTAGGCATGTCAACTGATGTCCGTCTTTGCGAGTGTGCGAGTGTGTCTGGTTTGGAATGCCATCAGGTGTGTTTACTGGGACCGCAATAATACCTGAAGAAAGTCTGGCTGCTAACAGCGGGTTAAGTGTGAGACTGGGGACCACATGTCAACATGATAAACACGCTGTGCACAGGTGTGTGTGTGTGTGTGTGTGCGCACATGCATATTCATGCATCAGTGGCAGACAGCGATCCATATGGGATAATTTCATATCTAATAGGGGGAGGGAGGCGGGCAAATTCACAGTATGTCTCGTTGAAAGAGTGCGTGGGTGTGTGTGCTCGAGATGATGGGGTACTCCACTCACCACAACCATCTGTTTACGCTCTCATTATCTGTCAGTGACAAGAGCGAACCCTCGCTTTCTTTTTCGTTTTTCAAGAGATGATTGGCGGGACAGGAGCGTATTGAAGAGACAGTAGCGATGGAGCTATGGTAAGAGATGGTGAGAAAAAGATGCACACGATTACACTCTGACCTGCTGTGACCAACTGTAAATCTACTCTCCTGTTTTTTATTTTTACCACCAAGCTCTCTTAAGTCTTTCTTTCTTTTTTTTTATTTAGCTCCATCCCTCCTGCCTTCCGTACAAACTTCTTATGCTGCCTACTCTTGGTAGCTGGAGCTCTCTGCCCTGCTGAGTGTGATACAGAAGAGACAAAGTGGGAGGAGCCGGACGGGATGCAGATGGAGTCCCTCTCGGCTCAGCTCTCTGTCACCGCCCAGGCCACGCCCACCCCTCTCTGGGCTGTGGTCTGGGGCCCAACCCAAACCTTGGAAGATGAGACACATCGTCTGCTGTCCAGTCAGGAAACTGATCGCTGGCAGGCATCAACAGACGAGGCCTGGCCACATCATCAGAGTTCGTCAACTACACAGACACAGCAGCCTCCTGTACTCAAACCCATTAACGTAGACGGAGAAGTCGAGGAGGATCCAGAAGAAGGTGGGCATTTCGACTGAGCAATGAAAGGAACCTCGGGAATGTCGTGTTTCCTTCCAGCATGGGCACTCTTTAGCACCTGCTGTTCTGTCACTGACCGTTGGCTTTGCTTGAGAATTTATGCTTGAGGAGTTGTTTGATTTCCCTCACTTCAAGCGAAAGGCTGACTCCAATGCAATCAATACTGCAGCTGTGGCTTACCCATTCTTCCTGCACTTATCTGTCCTGCCTCTCCTTCTTTTCTTTGTATCTCCAGTGGATCCGCAGTTTTATGTAACAGTGACCATCTCATCACTTCTAATTCTCACTGCCATCATCATAACTGCCAAACTCTGGTAAGATCTAGAAACCTTGTGCTGTAAAAAATGTTTTATGGCCTCTGACTAGTGTCCTCTGTGTGTGCATTAAAGCAGCTGTCATTCCAGACTGGATGGACACAATCTCAATACGCCGTCCTAGAGGCAATTTCTGAAAGCTTTAAAGGCCATCCCAAGCAATCTCTGAGGAGAGAATGCTGCAAGATAGGTTTACTTAAAGCAATATTTTCTCAAATAGGTCAGATATATTTTGCCTGCTACTGAAAAATCTGATGAGTGTTTCTCCTGAAAGTAGAGTTAATAATAATGAGCATCGACACATTCAGCACATACAGAAGCACATCTTTGTTACTGATTGCTTTCATTAAGTCTGAACTAATGAATGCATTGCGCTTCTGGAGTCAGATTGCGTTTTTAGTTGTTGACATACATGGCATCCGCTGGACAAGTATAATTGTTGGGAGAAATACATTCACTGCAAACAAGGCCTCTGTTGCACTATGGCTATTTGTCTCTTCTTTGTCCTGCTTTTTTTCCCCCTCTCCCTCTCCGTGTTAATGACTATGTTTTAAATGATCTGGCTGGGTGCATTAACCCCCTCCGAGTGTTGCCGAAATGTGTGCCGATGCTCTATGGCCCTGTCATAGTCTCTCTTTCTCTTTTCCAGTTATGACCGCAGCTGTTCCCAACACCCACCACCACTCTCCCGCGGTATTGCCACCCCACCTTCTCTAGCTATTCCTCGTTCCCTTCCACAGGAGGATAGCAGGCAAACCCTCCGCAGCACTCCTTCCTTCAGTGACAGAGAACGGTAATAAGTGGCCAAGACACAACTTAGTATTCATATGGATGTTCATGTTTCACATACCCGTGTTTGTATAGGACTGATGTGCCTTTGAATACGTTCACTGCATGTGCAGTGTGTGTGTGTGTGTGTGTGTGTGTGTGTGTGTACATTCATTCAAACCATGAATATGTGTTTTATAGTATGAGTATGATTGTAAGACCTTAACTGCATGTTTGTGGGGGAAGGTGTTTTAACAAGTATCAAGAGTGTTAGTGGTCATTAATGAGCATCCAATTCTTAAACCTTTAAATCTGAGATTCTTTAAGCAGTAAGATTACTACCGTTAAACAACACGGTATTGAGCAGTGAACGAAATGTCCATGAAATTAGACTTTTTTTTTTCTTCTGAGAAGGGATTTTAAAGTTAATCTAGCACGGCTTAATAGAGTGCAGTTCCCGCCTCTAAGCCCCACACCATTTTATTCTGTTCCACAGGATTCCTGTGGTGAACCTTTGAAGACGACAGATGCGGATTTGATGAGAATTTGTTCTGGGTATGGAAAATGTATTATAGGTCAGAGTGTTTACATTTTATTTTTGACTGTGAGATGTAAACTAGGTATTGAGCCATCATTAAACTTCTTCCAGCACTGAGATGTAGACAAAGCTACAGCTTTCTCCCTCAACTCTTCCTCACTGATGCTGACTGCATTACATTCATTGGTAGCACTTTGCTTTTGATGTTCCCATTTTTAGCCATTCACAAAGCCTTTACAAATATGATGTAATTTAAATGGACTGTACCCAAAATGTGATTTACTGGAAAATACACAAAATAAATGTATGTGAATATGATCAGCCTTTTTAGCCATTTAAATGGTATTCAGTCAATAGCACTTATCATTTAATTATAACCAACATGAACTGCAATTTGTGATTAAGATGGTTCATTGTTTTCACTGAGATGCACAAGTTATGTTTTGTAAGATGCTTGATATATTTTACACTTGTATTACATTGAAAAAAATAACATGGTAAAGGCTTTTCGAATGTATACACTACCATTCAAATGTTTGTGTGCCTTTTTTTTTTTTACAATTTAATTTTCTTTATTACATAACCTTGCATGATACTTCATAGTCCTGTGTCTTCAGTTTTGTTTTATAATGTAAAAAAAAAAAGTAAGATTGTCACACGAATAGGGACATCCAAACGTTCGATGGGTAGTGTACAATACATTTAAGCTACATGTGGGAAGTCAACTGTATTCTTATAGCTCCGTATAGCCTTCTAGACTGTTCTGTTTCTGTCATTTCAAAGTGTGATGTACTGTTCTTAAATATAATGTCATTGTTTTACTGGCTAAAATCCAGTGTTGCCATATGTAAGCAAGATTCTTCACTGGCAGTGTATACACATAAAAGTTACTTAGCTAAGTCAGGAAAATGCGCCAAAAACGAAGGATTGAAGTTAGGACTGCCCTTAGACCATCGGGTTGTCACCTAAAGCCATGTGAACAGAATCAGCTTGATGGATCCAAAACAGAATCTCAGAAAGTGCTGTTCAAGTATTTCAGGTTAAACATGTTAATTTCCAGGTTCTTGGGTTGTACAAGTTTGCATCAAATCAAAATGCACAAATATGAAATGCCGTTATGAATTTAAATATATGTAATATTACATAACAGCAGTTGTTAAACCCACCTAAACTTTTGAAATAGAACCTGTCTTTACTTCACATGCATTGGCACATGTTGTGTATGTCCTTTGGGCAGCACTGAAATAAATCTGTGGCACCTGATGCACCAGACTTAATCTAGTAAAGCTTTTAATTGTTAAATATAACCCTGACTGATCATGGTCAAACAACGTGTTGGTTTCGTGCCAAATAAAGATTTCAGTAAATTAGGGCCTAAATGATGTTTTATAACTGCGCAGATAATAAACCAGTCCTCACCTGCAACCACGCCTGACATTACAAAAAAAAACGTTCTGAATAATTTAAATAATTTCACAGTCACACAATGCACAAACCCTTCTGAGGAAACCTCATCTGGTCAGATTAGAAGACACAGGAACTGAAACTGATAGCGCAGTTGCTTTGTTACCAACTCTATATCAAAAGACAATTTTGCACTCTCACACATACACAGGTGTACAGCTGCAAAAGTTCACAGTTCCCATCTGTTCAGACTGGAGCGACTGTAAAACTGCAAGCATCTTTCACACCGACTGAAATTAACACACCTATTTATAGTGAAGGATATATACTGAGAAAGATACAGAGGGAGCTGAGCAGATGTGAACGGGAATGTGGATGTAGAAACAGAAATGGATTTCTTTCCATTTTTCTCTCCATCTGTACTCCTATCCCCATATCAAAGAGGGTGGCAGGGGAGTTAATTGCTACCATTAGTGTCTCACGGGAGGGTAAAAAAAAACTCTGAGAGGAAGAGTGAGTGTGTTATAGAAAATAGACTACAGGCAAAGTGTTCCAATTTGTGCATTGTTAAGGGAGTATGCCTCTGCGAATCACTAAAACTGGTGTGTGTGTGTGTGTGTGTGTGTGTGTTGGTAGACTGTGAAGTGCAACCTCACAGATCCAGATGACAGTTGGTATCAAAGCTGCACTTCTACCGGGGGTGGTTACTAATTAATGCCTTGACCTCCAAAAAGATGACCCCCTTCTGTGTGTTAACATTTTCTACAGCAGCCAATAAAAAAAGAGCACAGGGTTAAATTGAATGGTACAAGGAATCATTTATTGTTATTAAATCTTGTAACATTTTACATCTTTGTTTATGTTTCTCTCAACTGAAAATATACTCAAAGGGGGAAAAAATTAAAACAAAACTCACAACACACATACATGTTTTCTGCCAGTCACTGGAGACTTAAAACAAAAACCCACCACAGATTTTAATTTTTGATCTGGTTAATGTGTAGCAGTCAGGAGCAAGATAAGTCTGAATACAAAAAAAAAAAATAATCGGACTACAAGTTAGCTGTTATACAAGTCAGAATGTACTCTTAAAATCTCTTCAAATCCTTGGTTAGCTGAGATCAGCTAATTTGATTTTGACCAGATCTTTCCACTTCCACGAAGCCTATGGAAAAGAGGGAAAAATAGAAATTATATATATAGATTTTAATATTCAACATTTATCATGTTTTTCATATTTTCCCTGCAGGAAAACAGGTTAGTTGCAGTACCTGTAATTTCCCAATTCCAACATTTTAACATTCCACTTTTGCATTTTGAAAGTAAAGTGATTGTCATTGTGATACATTGTGATGCACACAGCACACACATCGAAATGTCCCCCCTCCCAATGTTTTAACCTTTTAACATCACCCTTGGTGAGCAGTGGGCAGCCATGACAGGCGCCTGGGGAGCAGTGTGTGGGGACGTTGCTTTGCTCAGCGGCACGTTGGCAGATCAGGATTCGAACTGGAAACCTTCTGATTACGAGTCCGTTTCCTTACTAGGTCACCGCTGCCCCGTTGTGATACAATATATAAGCTTGCGTGAGTCATTTATATTTTGTTCATTAAACCCCCAACTACATTACGTTAAACCTCTGAAATACTACGTAAAGTGAATTACCATGGTCAGTGGGGAATTACCTCAATAAGAATAGAAAGGAAGTATACTTAATTTAGTAGTCGATTCACAAGGACCTCAGCAAATTCATTAGATAAAGAGTGAACAGAAGGGCTGAATAACAGTAACTGTTGGAAATCGTAACCTATAGCACAGAGGTGGGATAGTTTCCAGGGAATTTCTCCAATGAAATAGGAAAGTGGCTAGCATTTATGGCAGTGGGTTCCTGATGCAACCCTCCCCATTTACCTGGGCTTAGGACCTGCACCAAGAAATGCACACTAAATCATGGCATACTGACAAAACCAAATGTTTAAAAATCAATAAGTATGCAAATGTATACCTAGACTATATTGCAAAACACATTCAGCCAAGTAGGCTTGGCTTACAGGCCCTCCTCTAATTCATCCCAAATATGATATATCAGAGTTCATCATTAGAACTAAGTGGCTAAAGCCCAATCACTGAAAAACTATCCCACACCATAATTGAACCCTCCATCCAACTTTACACTTCAAACAATGGAGCCAGGCAAGTACTGTTATCCTGGCATCGACCAAACCCAGACTTGTCCATCAGATTGCCAGACAGAGAATGTGGTGATTTAGGACTTGGATGCAGCTACCACGAAAGAAAATATAACAGGTTATCTACAGACCAGTCTCAAACTAATCTGAAGGCCACGTGAAGTCTGGAGCTACTAGTCAAGCTCATCAGCATGCAATGATTTTACATGGCTGAGTTGCTGTCATTCTCAATTGCTTCCACTGAATATATAATACCACTAACAGTTGACCATGGAATATTTAACAGCGAGGAAACATCACAGATGTTCTTACTGCACAGGTGGCATTTATGCTTTAAGTCACTGAGTGTGAGCCATTCGTGCATAAATGTCTGCGTGCCAAGGCGCTTGAGTTTATACACTTGCAGCCATGGAAGTGATTGGAACATCTTGATTCAATGATTTGAAGGTGGTGTCCAAATACTTGGACTTTCTATTTATCGCAACCACATGCTTAGGCTTGTGCTCCTATATATTCTTCTCACAACAAACACAAGCCCTTTGGTTGAATTTTTTAATTGTGCAATAAATAAGTGTGAACTAATGTAGTACAATGTCCAATCATTTCTCACATTTGTATTATTCTAATAGGTGGGTGGGACACTGACTTCACTATAGACCGATTTAGACAGACAGCGATACTGAGCTCAAGGTTTCTATGGGCGTGGGATGTTAACATGTTCACATATGCTGCCTCCTGATGCTGTCAGACGTTGTAAATTACCAAATAAAAGCACTCGTGCTCTTAAACTACTGGTTAGAAGAACTCATTACGACAGAACACAAAGCAACTGGTGAAATAATTGCTCTGCTTTGACACAGGGACTGGCAAATGTACAAAGGCAAGGAAAAAAAGTGAGAGAACATATTAAAAGATATTTAAAGTAATATAATGATTACAACATTGCAGTATCATGCACCAATGAGAATATATCAACTTACCCTTTCACTTTGGAACTTTTCTTGCCTGGCTGCCGTGATTCCTGAGAAGAGGCAGGATCTCGTGGCTCAGCTGGTTGATCTACATCCTGATTGGATGCTGCTCCAGTAGGGGCGGGACCTGATGAAGGTGAAGCCGAGCTAGCTTTTAAGGTTTTCTGTAAGTTGGATACCTGCAGTAGGACAAAATCAGGGGAAAGGCAATTTGATTGTAATTATTATAGCGTATTGCTAGTATGTAGATGATTTGAATAGATCACATACTGACCTCTGTCTCCACCTGCACTTTGACCTTCAGCTGGCTTTCCCTATACTGATTAGCTCTAGATACTTGTTCCTCAATCCCACATAGAACTGCTTCACAGCCTGAACACCTTCCCAAAAGAAACCAAGAGTTAAGTGTGATAGAGAGAAACAATAAAGAGATAAAAAAAGCAATGAGGGCAAGACTTCAGAATAAATGGGACTGTTCTCCTCAGAGAATTCCGTCCCTTCAGCACATTAGAAAAACCTGGGAATCGTGAAATCTCTCACCACTCTTGCAGTGTATTGGCAATGTTGGGCAACTCGTTGGGACCCAAGTCTCTCCCAACACTACAGTCCACTTCCACCTGCTGGTTACGTTGATCAAGTTTACCCTGAATGATGTCACAGTACACCGCCTCTATTAACAGGTCCTCCAACTCCCGAACATTCTTCAATTCCAACTGTTGCAACAGCAGTGAGTATGGCAAACACTTAAAGAAAAAAAAAATTCATTATTCAGAAAGACCTGAGGCTTAAACATCATAAACTTATTTTACTCAATTCAATTACCTTGAGATTTGAGGCCAAGCTGATAATTGACAGGTGACGAAGCTTGTTTCTCTGAGCAGGGGTCAGCTCAGGAAGTGATGCTGCCCTCTCTAACAAGATGATTGCAGTAGGGGAAGAATTAAGAGACACTCACTTGAAAGTCACTGAGCTTTTCAAAATGACCTATTTTGTTTCCCAAAGGCTTGTAAATGGAGACTGCATGGCTAGGTATGAAATGGCATAGCAATGGGCATGATTAGGTATGGGTATAATTATGGTTTTGGACAGTTAAAACATTTACTATGTAAGCCCACTCCTTAAGAAAATACATCTCACTTTTTATGACACTATAATGTGAAATGTAATTTCTCTAACTGATGAGAATGGACAGTGTTGCTAATATCAGTCCTTGGGGCACCAATCCCAAATACGGTATAACTCAAAGGAAATAGAACATAGGAAATGGAAAGAGTATGTCCCCTCTGCAAGAAGGGGGAGACAGGGAGAGAGAAAGAAACTAATAGCACTAAGAGAGAAAGGCCTTCAGGGGCTTCTTAATGTTTATTCAACTTGTGTGTTGCCATGGTTACCTTTGTAGTCGCAGTAGGTTCCATAGGCAAAGAGATTCAGCAGTTGATACACAGGAGCATGGGGACCCGTCTCCATCTTAAGAGAACACAAAACTTAGATTAACACAATGCATAAATATAAAACACAGATATGCGCATATATACAGTGGTGTGGCAAAGTATGCATCCATTTAGATTATTTTTTTTCTCACATAAATAAATAAAATAAAATTATGATTATGTGCACTTTCTAAATTGGCTTGTGTACAGTGCTGCCCAGTCCAGATTTCTTATTTTACAGGCTTGTCATCCTTAAGTGTTATTAAAACTTAACAAAAATCGCAGATAACATTGAGCTCCATATATATACATTTATTCCCCTTTTTGAGCACTTAGAGTGGACAAATACAGTCCTGCTTAGGCACACACTCATACACACACACAGAGACAAAAAGATTCCAGCAAGGTGAATGAGTTTACCTCTCTAACATTCGGAAGCTCCAAAATGTCTGAAAATACATAAAGCCCTGGAGTCTCCAACAGAGAGCCGATAGCCTGGGCCAGAGCTGGACCTGAGAGAGACAGGAGCTGCTCAACCTCCATCTGAAAAAAATGGGTGGAAAACGGGAAGAAAAAACTTCCGAGAAGGCAGGAAAAACGCGTTATTTAAAGCACAGGCGATGGCCGACTTACAGAAGGCAAGTGGAGAAAACGAGAGCAAAGTGGTAATTTCACACTTCTCGTGTCCTTTACAGACGCTTCAAATAAAAGACCACGACTGGTTGACTTCAGCTTCACCGGTGAAGTTACGTAAACGTAACGTAAAATATCAGGCAGCAAAACTCCTCTAGTAGTCCACACATTCAAATGTAAGATAGCGAGGCGAGTTTACCGACAGAAATGTAATTAAGCAAATGCGCAATTAACCACAACAAGAACGAGTCACGCAGTCCGCACGACCGCCTGAGCGACTCGGCTAATGTTGTACCAGGAGGCGCCGAGGCCTTCACTTCCAAAGGAGAGAGCTGCGACTCGCACCGCCGGCGCTCCACACAACTCCAGCCTCGTCCGTTACCCAAAAGCGCCCACCCGAGGCCCCCAGCGCGGTCTTTACCTTGACGTGGGTTCGCCGCGTGTCTCGGCCCGGTTGCACACCGCTGTCAACACAAACAACGAACCGAGGCGAAGCTCTCGGCCATTGGGCGACGGAGGAGAGAGAAGAACGGAGCGCGGCAGAAACGCGTCGCTTTTCGTACATCGCCCCCTACTGGCGGCCGACAGAGATCCCGTTCCTTCGTTCAAACTGCTCGGTGATTCAGTGAAGGTTTAGCGCAATTAATTAAATACATTATGAAAACATTGTTAAAAAAATTATATATATATAACATTTAAACAATGTTTTCATAATGTATTATTGCCAATAGTGCCACTAGTCTATCTGCATGCCCTAGTCAAAATGTATTTTATAGTGAAAAAAAGTTGGCTCAAAAAATTTAAATATATTATTTTACATCCTACCTGTCAAAAATTTAGGAACGCCCAATTTTTCTATTGAAATTCAAGCAGGTCTGTGGATCATTGTACTTTGTACATTGTAACAAATAACTAACTGAAGTTAAAAAAAGGAATCAGAGTGCATTTAAAAATCAAAAAGCAGTTCCTTTCCAATCGTTCAAAGAAAAGAGAACATCCCAGAATTTAATTGTGCCCAGTTGTTTTGAAATACAGTGGGTATGGAAAATATTCAGATCCCCTTAAGTTTTTTCACTTATTTCAGTAAATTGCAGCGAGATGCTAAAAAAGAACATTTATCAGAATCAGCATCAAAAACAGAGAACTTTATCAATCCTGAAGGAAATTGCTTATGCTACAACTGCACAGAGGGAAAGACATACAATGTACATACAATCTATGTACAAGACATACAACAAGTGCAGAGAGGCAGACATACATACAATAAAGTAAAAATAAGCACTAAGTATGCAGTAATGGCTCAAGCAGCATTGCACATTATGTATGAGTTTCACAGGGTCCTGACCATAGTGCGCTTTTTACAACATATTTGTGATTGCCGTCGTGTTATGATCATCAGAAACTCCTCTTCAAGAGTCTACAATAGTCTACAAATTCTCAACTTTGGAGATCACCATCTAACAAAGCCTGATGAAGATACGTTGGAGAGACTGCGCCGCTGCGGCATCCTCTAGGCTCCAAGCAAGCGGGCCGCGGCCACACCAAGACCCCGCTGCTACCCGGAAGTTCGCCGAAACTTCGAGGAGGCCCTTGAGGGGAGGCGCAAGCGTGGCAAGCGAGCCGGGATCCATGCTCCTCTCCAATGTGCGCTCTTTCAACAATAAACTTTGACTACCTCAGACTTTGCTGCGCTCTTATCTTCACTGAACCGCCACTATCCAGCTGGACATGGAGCTGCTTCTGCGGCGACAGAGATTCCTGCTTGTCGGGTAAGACTGTGACGGAAATTTGAAAGCAAAGTGTTTAATGTAAAAGAAAAGTGTGTGAGATCGTGTTCTGAGCTGGTACCAACAGGCACAAAGATAAACATCAGTGATTCACTGGCTATATACACACGTCACTGTGTTCAGACCTTTGGGCATTTCAGATAGCGAGTCTGAAATTCATTTAACTGTTTCTCATTGTGACTCCTCAGATGCTCGGTGATGGAAATAACTTTCACGACAATTTGGTGTCAGAAGTGGGAAGCGGTCATGCCTGCCAAGACCTGATCAGAGGGACTGATCACCTGGATTTAAAAAAGATCCATCTCCAATCCTCGCTTAGGGTTCAGAGTGACGGAGACTGTGGTCAGTGTTCTTGGCTGGCTGCACCGGAACTCCTTCTTCATCTGAGGACACGGTGAGCTAAAATATTTATTTTCTTAACATTTTAATTAAATCATATTCGCTTGATTCTGTGGTTAACTGAATTCAGTCAGGTGAAAGGAGTGTAATTTTCACATTTGTTTAATAGAGTACTCTAACCTGAGGCAGAAACAGGTTAAAAAAAAAAAGCCTGTGAGCCAAGACCGTTTAAATGAACTGTGAGCCCTTTCTTACATTGACCAGTGTTAAGGTTGTGAGTCTTTTTATAAGACAAGACCAGCGAAAACTGTGAGTCCCAGGCAAGACCAAGTTAAGCTCGGTAAAAAAAAAAAAAAAAAGTTTTAAATATCCTGTGAGCCTGATCGACAAGACCAGTGAAATGGGAAAAGTGAAGCTCCTATTAGTCTTGAAACTTATATAATGATAAAAATGATAAAAAAAGAAAGAAAACCATGGTGATGCCTGTCTGTGTATGAGCGCAGACCCCCCCCCCCTCTCTCTTTGGGGTGTGTGTGTGTGTGTGTGTGTGTGTGAGCCCTTCCTCTCTCTCCCTCTCTCTCTCATCTTGTTTTGTGTTGTGTTGGGACTAAACTCTTAGCAATAGATTTTACTGTCTGGACAAAATATTTTTCATTTTCATTTTGTGGATTTTGTTTGTTTTAACTTTCTGAGCGTTTTAAAATTAAGTTTGTGAAAAGCTGGGGAAAATATATAAGGATATATAAGTATATATTACACATAAACTGTGCATTTTTTAAAAGGAATTTTGTACTATTGTATGTCGCTTTGCTTATAGGTTTTTTCTGGTTTTGATTTGATTTTATTTGAAAATGGAGACTTTGAACGTGATGATGTGTGTAATATTTGGTTGACTGGTATGAACATTGTGGTTTTCCTGCGGGTGGGTGTCTTAGTCAAGCTCAGCTAAACAGCTGAAGGAAGGTTTACAAGGTAGAAAGTTGGAAATATTGAGAATTAAGAAGGTGAAGAGTAAAGTGGCACAAGGACTGGACAAAATGGAGAAGTGTTTTAAAATATGGAAAGCGGAAGGTAAAAGAAGGAACGGACACGCTCGGTGATGGAAATAACTTCCACGACAAGATGTGTGTCTACACATCTTGTGTACAGGGTGGTAGTAGCCTAGTGGGTAACACACTCGCCTATGAACCAGAAGACCCGGGTTCGAATCCCACTTACTACCATTGTGTCCCTGAGCGAGACACTTAACCCTAAATTGCTCCAGGGAGACTGTACCTGTAATACTGATTGTAAGTCGCTCTGGATAAATGCTGTAAATGTAAATGTACACCAACAACAGGCGATCGTATCTGTGCACTGTCTGGAGCTTGTAGAGGTTTTAGCAGTCAAATGTAGACCGTTCTACATCCCGAGAGAGTTCACTGCTGTGATCATCATTGCAGTATACATCCCGCCTAGCGCTAATGGTGCACTCGGTGAACTCTACAACATCATCAGCAACCTGCAGATAGTCTTCATTGTCGCGGTAGATTTCAACAGCCTTAAAAGAGTACTGCCAAAATCAGGGACTCTGCCTTCCAGTCCAAAGACAAAGAGGATTATTCAAATTCAAATTTTATTTGTCACATACATTGTCATGCATGATATGATATGCAGTGAAATGCTTTTTGCGACGGCTACAGACCACAGTATAGCAAATGTTGCAAGTATACAATGAAGACCAATATGCAAATATTGCAAACATAACCAAATATTACACTTTTACGTCTTTAACATAAAATATGTGTAACTGGTAGGGTGAAGGCTTGCAAATGAGTGAAAGACAATGTATAAGATTAAAAAAGCAAAAAAAGTAAAAAGAGCAAAGATTTTGTGCAAAGTGATTTCTCTCTGTTTTGGACTTCAGGAAGGAAAAGCACTTCTCTGATCGCAGCAGAGAGAAGAGTCCATTGTTGGGGTGGCTGAGGTCCTTCACTATCTTCCTGGCCCTGGTCCAGCACCGTTTGCTGTAGATGGATTGAAGGTCAGGGAGCTTGGTACGGCTGATGCGTTCGGCTGATCGAACCACCGTCTGTAGGGCTGCTGTTCCCGAACCAGGTTGAGGATGCTCTCTATGGTGCAGGAGTAGAAGTTTCTGAGCACCTTGGAGGGCAGTCTGAAGTCTCTCAGGCGTCTGAGGTGGTAGAGACGCTGCCGGACCTTTTTCACCACGGTGTTGATGTGACAGGACCATGACAGGTCCTGTGTGATGTAGACACCGAGGTAACGGAAGCTGTCCACTCTCTCCACTGGGCTCCTGTTGATGACAGTGGTCTGGTAGGTCCTCTCCTGCTTGGTACTGAAGTCGTCTATTAACTCTTTTGTCTTGCTGACGTTCAGTTCACCAGATTTCCAACCTCCTCCAGGTAGGCCGTCTCGTCGTTGTCAGAGATCAGGCCCACCACGACAGTGTTGTCAGCAAACTTGATGATGGTGGTAGAGTTTGTAGTGGCTGTACAGTCGTATGTGTACAGGGAGTACAGCAGGGAGCTCAAAACACAGCCCTGGGGGACTCCATTATTTGCTGAACTATAGTCAATGAAAAGCATTTTAACATAATTTCCCTTCCGAGTGTCCAGGTGGGTGAGTGCTGTGTGGAGGAGATATGAGATGGCGTCGTCTGTGGATCGGTTGGGGCGGTGAGGTGAGGGCTACAGGCTGGATGGGTTTTCTTCGGGACCGGAACAATGATGGACTCCTTGAAGCATGTAGGGATCACCAACTGAGATAGAGATAGGTTGAATATCTCTGTGAAGGTGCTAGCTGGTCTGCGGAGGCTCTGAGGATTCTGCCCAAGATGCCGTCTGGTCCTGCTCCTTTCCTGGTGTTCACTCTCCTGAAGGCTCTTCTCATGTCATGCTCGTGATGACGAAAGCGTTCTCGGTGTTGGCAGTGTCCTCCTGTCTGCAGCTGTTGGAGCCGCTAGCCGTAGCATCGCTAGGGTCTTTAGCTGCAGCCTCGATGCAAGCATAGAACGTATTTAGCTCGTCTGCCAGAGACACGTCCGAATTCATCCTATCGGATGTTGGTGATTTATAGTCCGTTATTGTCCTTAGTCCCTGCCACAGGCTCCTGGAGTCACTCTGTTCGAGTTGTGACTTGTTTTTTCCCGTAGTGCTGCTTTGCCTCCTTCAACGCTTTCCTGACGCTGTACGACGCAGCCTTATATGGTCCCATGTCCCCGGAAGCAAGTCCCGCGTTATAGGTAGCGGTGCGAGATTTCAGAGCGTTGTGGATGGTTTCCCTCTGAACTGGAGCTTCCTGTTTAAACCTTTGTTTGTATTTAGGCATGAGGAAGATTTTCCAAACGGTGGACGAGATTGTGCCCGTCCTTAATTGTTGTGTAACAGTGGTGCAGTGTCCTTTCGACCCTGGTGGGGCAATTGACGTGCTGATGAAAGTTTGCCGCTGTGCGTTTGAGGCTGGCATTATTAAAATCTCCTGCCACAATAAGCGCAGCGTCCCGGTGCTGTGTCTGGTGCTGTGTGAGTGCCTCCTGCAGCTCGCATAAGGCAGTGTCCGTGTCCGCTTTCGGTGGAATGTAAGATGATGATGACATATGTGAACTCCCGAGGAAGATAAAAAGGACGACATATGATGGACAATAGTTCCAGTTTCGGTGAGCAGGAGCGTGTGAGAGGGACAACGCTCTTGCACCAGCTGTTATTTACCATCAAGCACACGCCGCCTCCCCTTGACTTCCCCGAGTCGCGTGTCCTGTCCACAGTGTTGGGAAGGTTACTTTTACATGCCCCAAAATTTAGTTTGTAATGTATTCCGTTAAGTTACTCAATGTGAGTAACGTATTCTGAATACTTTGGATTACTTAATATATTGTCATGCTTCTTACAACTACATGAATGTAGCAATCACAGATAATAAAAAAAGTATTAGACAAACATAAAACATATGCCATTGAAGAGTACAAACATATGCCATTGAAAAGTATTTACTGTTATGGTCTCCAACATATTCCATCACTTAGTTAAAATAAAAAGTAGCCTTTCACAAGGAAAAAAACAGCATTTTCAATGACCCTCTTCCTAATGCGTTCCATGATGGTAGATTTGCCAGTGTAGGGTTGTTGAAAAAAAGTTTAAAACACAAAAACAAACTAAACTCGGTCGGAAAAAATTCTTCAGAAATTCTTTTTTAACTGTAATTTTCAAAGAATCAACAGGATCTGAACCTGGGACCTCTTGAACATCAATCAAAAGTTCTACCACTGAGCTATACCCCCACAATTTAGCAAAATATTTGAATATCTCGTTTGCAGATCACACACAAAAAGGTTTTGTAAAATAACCAATGTCAGTCAAAGCACTTTATTCCTTTTCCTTGTTATTCATAGGTTCTAGATTTTCCACTCAGCAAAAAAGGTCATTGTAAATGTAAAGTTGAAGCTCCTGTGATTTGGCTCCCGGGATCAAATGCTTTTAATAAATCTGCCTAGTTCTATCCATATGCTTTAAAGTGATCTACCATGAATGGCTTGGATTAATTTTACAGCATGACTGTTGTTTGTTGGTCTATTGGTATGTTTCTCGCTTTGGGTGTGACCGGTCCTGGATTCAAATTCTGTACAAGTCTAAATACATTCTTCTGATTGCACAATCATTTGACAATGTTTAGCTAAAAGGGTTATTCAGAAGTAAAAGTTTCTGTGCCGTGACGCTTTTAAGAGTATTCTTTTATATTAGATGCAAGAAATCTAAACAAATATTTCAGACAATAGACAGATGGCTTGTAAGAGTCAGGATGGCCGAGTGGTCTAAGGCGCCAGACTTAAGGTGTAATTCTTTCCAAGAACTTGGGCTTTCTGGTCTCCTCGTGGAGGCGTGGGTTCAAATCCCACTTCTGACATATGTGACTTTCTGCTCCGATAATACAGACAGTCCTTTGAAAGTCAGAGAAATGTCTTGAGCCGCTGAGTAGATGTTGTCTTTATGCCTAAAACATCATGTGCTAGAGTGACAATGACTACTTCATGATCTGATGTCATTTGCAAGTAAAATGCTAACACCTGTCTCGTTGTTTTACAAGTATGATTTTCGCTTTGGCTGTGGGAGGTCCTGGGTTCAAATCATGCACGAGCCCTATCAAAGGTTCTACAGGGAGTGCAGAATTATACGGCAAGTTGTATTTTTGAGGAATAATTTTATTATTGAACAACAACCATGTTCTCAATGAACCCAAAAAACTCATATCAAAGCTGAATGTTTTTGGAAGTAGTTTTTAGTTTGTTTTTATTTTGAGCTATTTTAGGGGGATATCTGTGTGTGAGGGTGACTATTACTGTGCATAATTATTAGGCAACTTAACAAAAAACAAATATATACCCATTTCAACTATTTATTTTTACCAGTAAAACCAATATAACATCTCCACATTCACAAATATACATTTCTGACATTCAAAAACAAAACAGCGACCAATATAGCCACCTTTCTTTGCAAGGACACTCAAAAGCCTGCCATCCATGGATTCTGTCAGTGTTTTGATCTGTTCACCATCAACATTGCGTGCAGCAGCAACCACAGCCTCCCAGACACTGTTCAGAGAGGTGTACTGTTTTCCCTCCTTGTAAATCTCACATTTGATGATGGACCACAGGTTCTCTATGGGGTTCAGATCAGGTGAACAAGGAGGCCATGTCATTAGTTTTTCTTCTTTTATACCCTTTCTTGCCAGCCACGCTGTGGAGTACTTGGACGCGTGTGATGGAGCATAGTCCTGCATGAAAATCATGTTTTTCTTGAAGGATGCAGACCACTGCTTGAAGAAGGTGTCTTCCAGAAACTGGCAGTAGGACTGGGAGTTGAGCTTGACTCCATCCTCAACCCAAAAAGGCCCCACAAGCTCATCTTTGATGATACCAGCCCAAACCAGTACTCCACCTCCACCTTGCTGGCGTCTGAGTCGGACTGGAGCTCTCTGCCCTTTACCAATCCAGCCACGGGCCCATCCATCTGGCCCATCAAGACTCACTCTCATTTCATCAGTCCATAAAACCTTAGAAAAATCAGTCTTGAGATATTTCTTGGCCCAGTCTTGACGTTTCAGCTTGTGTTCAGCCTTTCTTACCTTGGCCATGTCTCTGAGTATTGCACACCTTGTGCTTTTGGGCACTCCAGTGATGTTGCAGCTCTGAAATATGGCCAAACTGGTGGCAAGTGGCATCTTGGCAGCTGCACGCTTGACTTTTCTCAGTTCATGGGCAGTTATTTTGCGCCTTGGTTTTTCCACACGCTTCTTGCACTTGTTGACTATTTAGAATGAAACGCTTGATTGTTCGATGATCACGCTTCAGAAGCTTTGCAATTTTAAGAGTGCTGCATCCCTCTGCAAGATATCTCACTATTTTTGACTTTTCTGAGCCTGTCAAGTCCTTCTTTTGACCCATTTTGCCAAAAGAAAGGAAGTTGCCTAATAATTATGCACACCTGATATAGGGTGTTGATGTCATTAGACCACACCCCTTCTCATTACAGAGATGCACATCACCTAATATGCTTAATTTGTAGTAGGCTTTCGAGCCTATACAGCTTGGAGTAAGACAACATGCATGAAGAGGATAATGTGGACAAAATACTCATTTGCCTAATAATTGTGCACTCCCTGTAGTTGCCTTGATGTTTTGCTTGAATTTCTGGTCTTTTCTAGTGCCGCTCTTTACATTGTCATAGTGCGATAAGTCCTGGATTCAAATACTGTACAAGCCCATTTGCCCCCTTCATATTGCCCAATCATTTGACAATATTTGATTTAAAAGGTTGTTCAGAACAAAAGGTTTCTGTGCGGTGAGCCGTCAGAGCCGCTGAGTAGGGTGGCTCACATGAAGACCCAGCTTCCACAGAATCTGGACCCGTTTCAGTTCACCTACCGGCCAAACCACTCCACAGACTATGTGATCTCGTCTGCCCTTCAAAAAACCCTCTCCCACCTTGACAAAAAAAAGACACTTACACCAGAATGCTGTTTACATTTACATTTAAGGCATTTGGTAGACACCCTTATCCAGAGCGACTTACAACATACTTTCATGTTACCATCGATGAAGTGATCAGTTCTGGTTCACTAAGACCCCCAGCTATGAATACAATCTTTTTATTCACTCTGTTGTAGTTTCTATACATAAGTCAGACAATAAGAAGGTTACAAGTTAATCTAAATATTCTCTAAAGAGGAAGGTCTTGAGCTGTCGTTTGAAAATGCTCAGTGACTAATGCTCTGAGTCAAAAGCTCTACCACTGAACTATACCCCGACGAAGAGGAAAAATTTTAGGTTTATTTGCAGAACACACCATATAAATGGTTTTGTAAAAGAGCCAACTGTCAGTCGAACATTTCTGGAAATCGAAACCTTTTTTCTAGGTTAACATTACTCGACATTATGTAACAAGTGATATTATGTGACATCTCTATCAAAAAATTTAATTCTTTTTTAATTTAACTATAATCTTCAAAGAGGCACCAAGATTTGAACCAGGGACCCCTTAAACTGCAGTCAAATGCTGTACCACTTAGCTATATCCCCACAAGTGTTTTGCTGATCACATACTTAAAATGGTTTTGTAAAAGAGCCAACTCTCAGTCGAACATTTATGGAACGTGAAAGCACGATTGCTTCTTTTCTTGATCTTCCTTGGTTAACATTCTTAGAAAAAGTGACTTTATGTGACATCTTTATTAGCAAAATCCTATTAAAAAAGATTTCTCAAATTAACTGTACTTTTCAAGCGGGCAGCAGGATTTGAACCTGTGACCTCTTGATCTGCAGTCAGATGTCAAACATTTCTGGAAATTGAAAGCACATTATTGCTTTTATTCTTGATTTTTCAAGGTTAACATTACTAGACATTGTGTAAGAAGTGATTTTATGTGACATCTCTATTACAAAAAAGCTATAAAAATTCTTTTAAAACTGTAATTTTCAAAGAAACACCAGGATTTGAACCTGGGAATAAAACCTGGAACCTCTTGATCTGCAGTCAAATTCTCTACCACTGAGCTATACCCTCACTAAGCACAAAAAAAATTAAGAGGTCTTTTGCAGGTCACACAATATAAACGGTTTTGTAAAAGCCAACGGTCAGTCGAACATTTCTGTAAAATGAAAGCATGTGATTCCCTTTATTCTTGATTTTTCAAGGTTAACATTACTAGACATTATGGTACAAGTGATTTTATGTGACATCTCTATTAAAAAAGTTATCAGAAATTCTTTTTTAACTGTAATTTTCAAAGAAGCAACAGGATCTGAACCTGGGACCTCTTGATCTGCAGTCTAAATCTCTACTACTGAGCTATATATACCTCCACAACTCTTTCGAAAAACTGTCAATCGAGCATTTCTGGAACGTGAAAGCACATGTTTTTTTTTTTTTTATCTTTTTAGGTTATCATTCCTAGAAAAGGTGACTTTATGTGACATCTCTATTAGGAAAATCCTATTAAAAATTATTATTATTATTTTTTAATTAACTACTCTTCAAGAAGCACCAGGATCTGAACCTGGGACCTCTTGAACAGCAACTAAATGTTCTACCACTGAGCTATACCCCCACACTGTAGCAAAATATTTGAATATCTCATTTGCAGATCACACATAAAAAGGTTTTGTAAAATAACCAATGTCAGTCAAACATTTCCAGAATGTAAAAGCACTTTATTCCTTTTCCTTGTTATTTCTAGGTTCTAGATTTTCCACTCAGCTAAAAAGGTCATTGTAAATGTAAAGTTGAAGCTCCTGTGATTTGGCTCCGGGATCAAATGCTTTTATTAAATCTGCCTAGTTCTATCCATATGCTTTTAAGTGATCTACCATGAATGGCTTGGATTAATTTTACAGCATGACTGTTGTTTGTTGGTCTATTGGTATGTTTCTCGCTTTGGGTGTGACCGGTCCTGGATTCAAATTCTGTACAAGTCTAAATACATTCTTCTGATTGCACAATCATTTGACAATGTTTAGCATAAAGGGTTATTCAGAACTAAGGGTTATTCAGTTTCCTTATTCTTTTTACATGAGATACAAGAATTCTTTGCATCTAAAGAAATACTTGAGACAATAGACATGGCATTTAAGAGTCAGAATGGCCGAGTGGTCTAAGGCGCCAGACTCAAGGTGTAATTCCTTCCAAGAACTTGGGCTTTCTGGTCTCCTCGTGGAGGCGTGGGTTCAAATCCCACTTCTGGCATTTGTGACTTTTTGCTCCGATAATACAGACAGTCCTTTGGAAGTCAGAGAAATGTCTTGAGCCGCTGAGTAGATCTTGTCTTTATTCCTAAAACATCATGTGCTAGAGTGACAATGACTACTTCATGATGGCCAAGTGGGTTTGAATTCCATTCTCCTTGTCCGTCTTTTGTATTTCAAGAACTCATGACTTTGTTGGTAAAAAATGCTTTGACGAGTTGAGAGCTTGTTTCCTCTTTAGAATTTAAGTGGGCTTGGCTTTAACATTTTAAACTTTGCAGAAAGTGCAGCAAACTTTGTTTTACTTTCCAAACTTTGTTTTACTGTCTGAACTGGGTTAATTGTGCTACACAGCCTTTTTGGGCGCACAGAATGTCGTCTGCTAATGCTCTGATTTTGATATATCATTTAGCATTAAAAATTAAGGCTCTTTACATATTGCCATATTGGTCAAGGGGTATGATTCTCGAGAGGTCCTAACTTCAAACTTGTACGGTTATTAAGTAAAGTGAAGTGAAAAAGTTTGTCACTTGTGATACACAGCAGAACAACACACAGTGCAATTTGTCCAGTGGCACCTCAGTGGATGGGGATCTGAACCAGCAACCTTCTGATTACAGGGCCACTTCCTTAACCCCTAGGCCACCACTGCCCCAAATAAGTCCTTCGAGCCGGAATTGAACCGGAAACCTAAGGATTACAGGCAGTACAAGTACAGTACTCCACTCTGCCAGCTGAGCTATCGAAGGAACGGAGCATCGCCTCCCCGTTGGGGAATCGAACCCCGGTCTCTCGCGTGACAGGCAGTGATACTCACCACTACACTGTAAAAAATGCCCGTAAATTTAACAGTAAATTAATGTAAAAAACCTTCAGTAAAAAAACTTAAATTATCTAACTGTATTTTATTGTGTAAATGACTTTAAAAAAAACTGTAATTTGGTAAACATTTTTGTACCGTATAAAGTAACATATATTACAATTGAATTAACTGTTTTGGCCAGTGTAAAATATAACGCATGCATAATATACACTGTAGAGTACTGTGAAAAATATTTTACGGTGCAGTACCATTATAATTTGAATTGTGGCGGTTAAACACAGAATGCTCTGAAGGTTTCCGTCCCACTGACAACAGCAAACATTTGTATATTTTTCTTCGCAACGTTTCCCCGGCTGTTAAATTGGTGAGTATATCTTACTTATGTGTATCTACAATGTTTTATAATGTTTAAAACACCTATATAAATTTGTCCAATCACAACTTCATCAGGTTTCCCGCAAAACCGCTGACATTTTCCCCTCAGAGTTTCCCTCCAGTGCAGTGCAGACGGACGGGTGGCTCTCCATTTCAAAGCCGAGCAACTGGTAAATACTTTGGTTATGGTTAGCAATGGCTTTTCTTTGTGTATATAAATTGTTTTATAATGTTTAAAGCACCTATATAAATTTGTCCAATCACAACTTCATCCAGGTTTTCCACCAACGCCGCTGACATTTTCCCCTCAGAGTTTCCCTCCAGTGCAGCGCAGACAGACAGGAGGCTGTCCATTTCAAAGCCAAGCAACTGGTAAATGCTTTGGTTATGGTTAGCAATGGATTTTCTTGATAAATTGTCATTTTAACAAACTTTGGTAAGGGGTAGTGCGCTTATTTTTTAATGATTAAAATTTTGCTTGTTAGAAAACAGTATACTGTACAGGCCATCTGTTGGGCGTTGGGCATATATTTTCCTTTTTTTGTGGTATTTGAATCGCCAAGCCTGTGAAGTTATCTGCTAGCAATGCTAGTAAGTCCGTGTGGTTCAGTAAGGCTAAGCAGTTTTAGCTGTATTTATCGATTAGGCTAATAATTGATTACAATTATTGTTTTCTGAATCCTGTGGGCTAACTGCCAAGTACTTCCCAGATGTTTAATTGCAATTTCTGTGGTAAATCGTCGGATACTTTAAGGGCTTATGTACTTCATTGCAGACTGCACCGTAATGAACCACGCGCCATGTTCAAATGTGCAGATGCAGACTGCGGGCGGACATTTCGCAACTATGGTGCGTTTAAGCTGCATTTCTATCGAAGGCATATCACACAAACGCCCTGCTTTGCCAGTAGAAACGTTTTAACATCTTTTACTGAATCACTTTGCGACCACCAGTGTCTCGATGTAAAATAAGTGTTTGCTCACTTGAAAGAGCATATAATGGAAGGACGAGTTGTACAGTGTCTGGTGAAAATCTGTAAAAAAGACGTTTACAGTTAAATCCTCATTTACGTCTCACATCTCAAGAAAAAATGAACAGTCTCTAATTTATGAGGTAGTTTCATTTTCATGGAGAGAGAATATCAACCAAAAATCAAGAAAAAACATGTTACGTAAAAATTATAAATTAATTTGCATGTCATTGAGTGAAATATGTATTTGATCCCCTACAACCCAGCCAGACTTCTGGCTCCCACAGACGGGCTGTGTGCCCATAATGCACACAGATTACAATCAATCCATATATTACAGATACTTCTGATCTTAACTTGTTATGTGTATAAAGCACACCTGTCCACAGAATCAGTTTCTTCCATTCCAACCTCTCCACCACCATGGGCAAGACCAAACAGCTGTCAAAGGACATCAGGGACAAGACTGTATTTCCAAATAATTGCACCAACTGTTGTTGGTGGTAGTAGCCTAGTGGGTAACACACTTGCCTATGAACTACACAGGTTCAAACCCCACTTAATACCATTGTGTCCCTGAGCAAGACACTTAACCCTAAGTTGCTCCAGGGGGACTGTCCCTGTAACTACTGATTGTAAGTCGCTCTGGATAAGAGCGTCTGATAAATGCTGTAAATGTCACCTTCTCACCAAGCTTCTTGCTGATGGTCTTGTAACCCATTCCAGCCTCGTGCAGGTCTATAGTCTCGTCCCTGATGTCCTCTTGACAGCTCTTTGGTCTTGCCCATGGTGTTGGAGATGTTGGAATGGAAGAAACTGATTCTGTGGACAGGTGCGTTCTATACACATAACGAGTTGAGATCAGGAGTATCTGTAATTGATAGATTGATTGTAATCTGTGTGCATTATGGGAGCCAGAAGTGTAGCTCCTATACATATTTGGGATCAAATACATATTTCACTCAATGACATGCAGATCAATTTTTAACTTTTTTTGTAACATGTTTTTTCTTGATTTTTGGTTGATATTCTCTCTCCATTAAAAATGAAACTACCTCATAAATTAGAGACTGTTCATTTTTTTGTAAGTCAGCAAACTTACAAATTCAGCAGCAGATCAAATAAGTATGTCCCCCACTGTATGTAGACATGACATTCAAAATTCTTCAAACTAAATTCACCATTAAACTAACCAAGTTGTAAAAATCTGCTCTCCATTTCCAGTTGTTATTTTGTACTGCTTGAAATTCCTTCAATCTGTATGGCAATTAAACTCAAGACTATACAAATATTATACTTACTTTGTGTCTTTTGAAGTGTCTCTCTTTCGTTGCTCATTTCCTGACTTGAACATATTTATAAAACCAAATAACTGTCTAGAATCTTTTTTTTTTTTTTCATCGCATTTGTCAATTTGTTAATATTGTGTTTTTTCAACATTAATCCCGAAAAGGGATTAATGTCGAGGAGAGGAAAAACAAGAAGCGACTCACTGTGAACCCAAAAGTCTTGACATTGATCTCTGACCTGTCTGACCACGAATGGGGAGGGATATGGTGAAGACAGTCATTCTATGCACATGGACATGACTTAAGAGATGGAGTATGTTTTTTTGTTTTTTTTTCCTTATTTAATTTAATTTGAGTGGAATTTCCTGTTTTTGAAATGTGCCAATAGCTTAGAAATTGTTTAGAAATGTGCCAGTAGTTTCGAAATTTAAAAATGTGTCAGTAGCTTAGAAATTGTTTAGTAATGTGCCAGTAGTTTAGAAATGGTTTAGAAATGTGCTAATAGTTGCCAGTTGCAACTTTTATGTGATAGTATTTAACATTTTTGCACACAGACACAAACATATACAGACAACTTGTCTTATATTCTTCTTCTAATATTGTGAATAAAGATTTGGTTTCTCTCGTCTTTGTAATTTTTATAGTAGAATGTAGTAGAAATGTAAAAGCAAGGTTTTTTCAAATAATTGCATAATTATATTGACTTTATGGTAAATAAAACTGGCAGCTGTGGCAACCAGAACTTTACTGCAAATTTTAAGGTTATAACCATTTTTGTGATAACGGTAATGATTCTAGACATTATATTTTACAGTTAATAATTGTTTTCATTACAGAATCTAACAGCGACGCTTAGCTGTTATCACTGTGTAATGTACAGTTTATAGGTGTTAAGTAAAGGGAATATAATAGTGATTATCACTGTTATATACTGTATTTTTAACTATTATTAAATTCAAACTTTACGGTAACTGCAGAGAAAGATTAGTGTTATATTCTGTATTTATATCAGTTTTTAACTGTAAAATGTATGGTGTCTGCAGTACTGTTCCGTCATCACTAAAATGTTCTCACCGTATATTTTACAGTAAGGTTCTGGATACCACAGCTGCCAGTTTTTTTACCGTAATTTCAACGGATTTTTTTTTACAGTGTATATTAACGAGGAGAGGGCAGTGCCGGCATTTTACATGTATTAATATTGTGTTTTTTCTGTGCCTGAGGTTAAACTTAACCATCATACTTTCAACACTACAGAATGTCCTGAACCAGTTGGTGCTAAACCAACTTTTCTAAACTGTCCGAGGTGGCCGAGTGGTTAAGGTGAAGGACTGCTAAACTATGGTTCTCTACACGTGTGGGTTTGAATCTCATCCTCGTTGTCAGGCTTTTGAATGCAGATAACAGACTGCGCAGTTTATTTTGGATCAATATTTCTTAACTGTGATGAGGTGGCAGAGTGTGTTTGAATCCCATCCTCCTTGTGTGTCTTTAAAACCTTTCAGCAAGAGCAGCAAGCAGAGCATCCTTTGTTTTACTCTCTGAACCGTGTTTAATCTGCTACACGTTTCTTTCAGACACGCAGAGCGTCATCTGCTAATGGTTGGCCCAGTCGGCAAATCAATTTTGATATATTTCATTTAGCCCCACCAATAAAACTCTTTAATCCTAGGCATATTGGCTCGTTGCTCTAGGGGTAGGATTTTTGCTTTGGGTGCGAGAGGTCTCGCGTTCAAATCCCGGAGGAACCCCTCGCAAAGGAAAGTGGTTGTGATGTGGTTACACTAGATTTATAAATGTACTTTTTTTTTAGGATTTTTTATAAATTTTTTTATCTCAACATTTTTAGAAAAAGTGACTTTTATGTAACACTCCCACTAAACTTGTTTTTACAATGACAAAAATTTAGAGAACCCACCACCAGATTCACCTATATATGTTCCAAGGAAGGAGTTTAAATGGAAGTCACAAAGCACATTTAATTTCTGTCTAGGGTTATGATCTCGCAGTGTGTCGAAGAGCTCAGGTTAGCCTGTTGGAATGGCTATAGCTGTATGCAATTCACCTCCCTTGCACTAATTTATAATTCAATTCCCATAAAACCACAACACATGAAAACACAGGTACAATAGAACTATATATTACAACTGAACATTTATTTCCATCCCCAACAATTATACAGGGGAAACATTAAAACATAAACATTAAAACAATAACACAAATGAAATAAAATACCCGGGTTTTAAATGTTCACACCGTCTAGGTACCTTTTAATATCGTTGGCGCGCTTGGTGGAGTTCAAACTGGTGTGTTGAGTTTACTCACTACTTCCTCCAGTATAGTACCAACGATCCGCTGCACTTCTGCCGTCTGTAAAACAAACCTTTCGTCGGTGCAGCTCCTAATGTAAAATTAACGCTCCTCGCGTGGTCCAACGCCTCCACAGCACCAGGCCGTCCCGCGTCGCGCTGGTCTCTCTGGCCTCCGCCGCGTGTAGAGTTCCCACCGAAGCATGTGCACTTCTGTCCTTTATAGCAATTGCTATTTTTCTAGAAGTCAGCGAACCTCCGCCATACACTATGCACCCTTATGCATGAAAAATATTTAACTCCCAAACTAGTACAACATAAATGCATGTGCATGCATTTTCTCTTTTAACCAAAAGCGTGTAACTTCACTAATTAAATAAAACTAAGAAAAAACGCCGCCACCACGTTGTCTCCTGTCTCTTCTCTCCCAACTCTTCCTGTCACATGCTCTCTATCCCCCTCTATGATAGGACAGCACAAAATAAACTCTGCATACAATTATACAGTTTAAACAAGATATAACATATTATATGAACATATAATGAAACGAAAATACACTTGCTGTACAGATAATAACAAAAATAATCAGTGCACCTGAGAGGGTGCCACATTTATGTGAACTTTTCTCGAACTAAATCGAGGGGAACATCTTGACCTACCACTGAGCTATGGCCCCATAGGTCTTCTGCTGAAAAAAAAATCTTATCACAAATTAAATTAGAATCAATGCACTATTAAAAGGGAGCACCAGAATTTGAACCTGGCACCTCTTGATCTACAGTCAAATGCTCTACCACTGAGCTTGTTACGAACCAGTCTAGGGGCTCCGGCCCGTAACAAAAGAAAGGACACAAACGTAAACCTACTAAGACGAAACGGATAGTTTTAACAAGTATTTTATTAACTACTAATTATATAAATAAAGAAGAAACACATACAAAACGAATTACAACGAATAACAGCAAACAAAACAGGAAAACAGAGAAAAACAAACAAACACCGAAGCAGGCCGACACAACAAGTTGCGTCGCCTCCTAGGGGAAGCGCAGGGGAAACCGGAAGTGATGTCAAAGGGAAAGGGTAGGAAGGTGGGTGGGTGGATGGCACGGCAAGTGCAGCCCCGAAAAAGGAGACTGAGGCTCCTTTTATTCTGTCTGTCCCACAGCAGGTACAGGTGGGCTCAATTTACAATCACCAGGCACCTGCAAACAGCACAAAACACAGAACAGAAACACACCCAAAATAACAGGACGTAACAAGCTATACACCCACAACACTTGTGCTGAGAACACATTGAAAACGATTTTGTAAAAGCACATGAATACTTTAAAAAACAAAAAAAAATAACTTAAATGTACTCTTCCAAGGGGGCACTAGGAGTTGATCACATTATCACACATTATTAACAGTTTTGTAAAAGAGCCAAATGTCAATCGACAATTCCTGGAACGTAAAAGCACATGATTCCTTTTTTTCTTGATCTTTCGAAGTTATTATTCCTAGAAAAAGGGAATTTATATGACATCTCTATTAGGGAAATCCTATCAAAAATTAAAAAAGAATGAATGGACAGGATTTAAACCTGGGACCTCTTGATCTGCAGACAAATGGTCTACCACAGAACTATACCCCCACAACACATTTACTGACAACACGTTGAAAACAGTTTTGTAAAAGAGCCAAACAAATAAAAAATTTACTCTTCCAAGGGGGCACTATGAGTTGATTACATTATCATACATTATTAACAGATTTGTAAAAAGCCAAACAAATAAAATTGTACTCTTCCAAGGGGGCACTAGGAGTTATCATACATTATTAACAGTTTTGTAAAAGACCCAAATGGCAGTCGACATATTTTTTGGAAAGTGAAAGCACATGAATCCTTTTTTTCTTTTACTGTTCAGTTTACCATGCCTAGAAAAAAATGACTTTATGCGACATGTCTATTACAAAAATTTTATCAAATTCTTTTTTTTAAACTTAAAGTTCCCTTAGAGGGGGCACCAGGATTTGAACCTGGGTCCTCTTGATCTGCAGTGAAATGCTCATTGACCATGAATGCACACGAACACTTTACAAAATAAAATAAAAAAAATTAATTGTACTCTTCCAAGGGGGCATTAGCAGTTGATCACATTAACACACTTTATTAACAGTTTTGTAAAAGAGCCAAATGTCAATCGACAATTCCTGGAACTTAAAAGCACATGATTCCTTTTTTTCTTGAACTTTTGGGGTTATTATTCCTAGAAAAAAGGAATTTCTATGACATCTCTATTAAAAATCCCTTAAAAAATTCAATAAGAATGAACACACTATCTCATGGGGCACCAGGATTTGAACCTGGGACCTCTTGATCTGCAGTCAAATGCTCTACCACTGAGCTATACCCCCACAACACTTCTGCTGACAACACTTTGAAAACGGTTTTGAGGGGGGGGGCGCTGCGGAGACAGGGGGATGTAGAGGTGTTTTCCAGTGGCTCCTCAGAAGGGTGACTTTTTATATAATTTTTACTTTTTAAGTGCACTTGTTTTACCCTCTTTTTCGTACCAAACTTTAGTGCCAAAGCTGCTCGCCTATTATTTTAATTTTTAGTGTATGGCACAATGGCTAACCGCGGAAAAACCGAGCAATCTAAGTCAGGCCGCAGTAAACATCGGTCTTCTCCTGAGCTGGAAGCTACTTCACAGTCGGACGCTAATGAAAGTTTATTGCTGGGTATGAGACGAATGATGGACGAGATGCGAACCGACATCCTTGACAAATTTGACTCTATTATTTCAGAAACTGTCCGAAGGGAGATAACGGTGGCTCTGGAAGTTTTTGATGGCAGGTTAGCTGCACAAGGAGAGACAATCGCGAATCTCGAACGTTCGGCGAACGATCATGATGGTAAGCTAACCGAGCTGCAAGCTAACGTTAGCACGCTAACAGCACAGGTAGATTACCTGTCCAGGAAATGTGAAGACCTGGAAAGTCGCTCCAGATTAAATAATATTCACTTGGTGGGACTACCCGAGGGTCTGGAGGGCCCACGACCAACTGAGTTTGTGGCGCAGTTCCTGCAGGACCTATTCGGTCTTGATGAGAAACCTGTGCTAGATCGTGCTCACCGTACCTTACGTCCCAGGTCCAAAGATGGCGAACCTCCGCGTCCACTTATTATTAGAGTTAACCTGTTCCAGGTTCGGAACCAGATTCTACGAAGAGAATTCCAGATTCCCTCTAGCTAGATAATTAGCTAACGTGCCATTGTTGCTGGTAACATCGCGGAATTCATGTTCCCGGTGTTGTTCTAAAACTTTCTCACAAGGTGAGCTTTATATTCTTTTAAGAAGATCTGATTATGTACTCTAATAGAGCTATGATGTCGATCTTTCTTTCTTGGTGCTACCTTTAGAAATATCGAAATTTAGATTGTGTGTGTGTAGTTATTTTATTCTCTTCTTTTTTAAGATATACTGTGCCTTCCTTTAGGTATTGTGAATGCGTATTAATATTGCCGGTGTTTTCAAGTTGTAGGTTTATGTTTCACTTACTAATCCTGTTTTTCCTACTGAGGGTTAGTGCAATTTGTTACAAAGGGTTAACTTTAATTTATTTATTTTTGTGCACGGTTATTGGATTTCCAATTTGTCACTCTTCATTAGGAACGTCTTGTAGTGATGGGCAGTAGGTTACTTGCACCATCCACGGACGTGCCAAGAAGATGGTGTGTTATGGGGTGGGTGGCGCGCCTCCAGTTTTGGGAGAGGCTTCTGCTAGGCTGGGTGGGGTGGGGTCTTGGTTTTTATTTCAGTTATTTATTTTTCCTTTTTGTTTTATTATGCTTTCTTAACTTTATTTTACATTCAACTTCACTTCCCACTTTATTGCAGAGTTCCACTTTGAGACAACATTCCTTTTTTACTCTAATTTATGACCAGGGCTAATTCTGTATCGATCCCAGGTGGGGGCAACATTTTATTTGCTAGTCTCAACTGTAGGGGGCTCATTATCTTCATCACGCAGGTGCCCATGTAATATTTTTACAAGAAACACATCTCAAACCCTCAGACCATGTCAGACTTAAGAAGGGCTGGATCAATCAAACCTACCACTCTTCATTCTCAGGGAAAGCAAGAGGAGTAGCCATACTACTGCATAAATCTGTCCCTTTTGTACATACAAGTGTAGTATCTGACCCTAATGGGAGATTCGTGATTGTTACGGGCCAAATTCATAATACTTCTGTGGCTCTAATTAATATATATGCCCCCAATTACGACGATGAGGGTTTCTTCAAACGTCTCTTTTCATTGATTCCTGATTTGTCTACACATTATCTAATATTAGGGGGTGACTTCAATTGCTGGCTTAATCCCCACTTGGACCGCTCTTCTTATACAGTTTGTGCTCCTTCTAGGTCGGCTAAGGCTATTTTATCTTTTATGAAAGAATACGCAGTTTCTGATGCCTGGCGTTTCTTCAATCCTACTAAACGTGAATACTCCTTTTTTTCTCAAGTTCACCATACCTTCACTCGCATTGATCTTTTTTTGGTGGATAATAGATTACTTTCATCCACATCAGATTGTAAATATGATGCCATTGCCTTATCAGACCATGCATCAATCTCAATTAATATATTTTTCAAGAAATTTAATCACACTAGAGCACCATGGCGGCTTAATACTCGACTTCTTTTGAATGAAGAGTTTAATAAGTTCATTTCACAACAGATTGACTTATTTATTAGCTTCAATAAAACCCCTGATATATCAGCGTCTCTGTTGTGGGAAACCCTGAAGGCTTATATAAGGGGGGAGATTATCTCTTACTTAGGCTATAAGAAAAAACTTAGAAAGCGAAAAGAGACTGAGTTGTTGCAGCATATTTTTCATTTAGATAATGAATACGCCATCAATCAATCCCCAGACATATACAAGGAGCGTCTCTCTGTGCAAGCAGAGTATGACACTCTTATGACACATCAAGCTACAGAAATGATACTTCAATCCAGAGCTAACTATTATGAACATGGAGACAAGGCCAGCAAGTTATTGGCACACCAGATACGTCGGACAGCAGCTTCCCGTCAAATACTACAGATCCAAACAGTCTCGGGCAAAACCTCTGATCCCCTGGAAATTAACAAAGCCTTTAAGGAATTCTATGTGTCTCTTTACTCCTCTGATCTTACATTTTCTTTTGCTTAGTTTGATAATTTTTTTGACAAACTGCATATTCCCTCCATAGACACATCCATTGCTGAGGATTTAGAGAAGCCAATCACCATTGCAGAACTTAGATCGGCACTGATGTCTCAGCAAAGTGGAAAATGTCCCGGACCTGACGGATTTCCTTGTGAATTCTATAGAAAGTTCTGGGATAAACTGGCTCCATTACTGCTAGACATGTATAATGAATCGTTTGACTCTGGCTGCCTTCCTCAAACCCTTTCACAAGCCACCATCTCACTGCTTTTAAAAAAGGGCAAAGATCCTTTGTGCTGCTCATCCTACCGCCCAATCAGCTTGTTGAATGCAGATTTTAAACTTTTATCAAAATTGTTGGCTGTAAGACTGGAATCTACCCTTCCAAGCATCATCTCTGCAGACTAAACAGGATTTATCCGAAACAGACACTCTTTCTCTAACCTTAGATGTCTGTTTAATACAATTTATAACACTCCGGATCCCTCAGCTCAGGAGGTCCTCATATCACTTGATGCTGAAAAGGCTTTTGATAGAGTGGAATGGCCCTATCTTTTTCATACACTGGGAAGGTTTGACTTTAAAACAAACTTCATTTCATGGATTAAGATACTCTACTCCTCACCGCAAGCATCTGTTAGAACAAATAATACTCACTCTGAATATTTCCCCCTCTATCGTTCGACTAGACAGGGTTGCCCCTTAAGCCCTTTATTATTTGCGCTTGCAGTTGAACCTCTTTCAATTGCACTTAGGTCTAACACTCAGATTACTGGAATTGTTAGGAATGGGCGGGAGGTGAGAGTGTCCCTTTATGCAGATGACCTCTTGTTATATATCTCTAATTTACCAGTTTCAATCCCTGCTGCTCTTACTATTCTTCAATCATTCTCTGAGATTTCTGGTTATAAATTAAATTTGAATAAAAGTGAATTATTTCCCATTAGTACTGCTGCTAGGAATTACCCTCTTTATAGCTTACCCTTCAAAATTGCCCATCATTTTACATATCTTGGTGTCTGTGTCACATCTAAATTTGAAGATCTTTTAAAGGCTAATTTTGTTTCCTTGCTATCTAAGGTTCGAGAGGATTGTGAACGGTGGTCCATTCTCAATCTGTCCCTGACTGCACGTGTTAATACGGTGAAAATGAATATTTTACCACGTTTTTCTTACCTATTTCAATGCATACCAATATTTCTGCCTCAGTCATTTTTTCAGAAAGTTGACTCTGTGATCTCTGAGTTTATCTGGAACAAGAAAGTTCCAAGACTACGCAAACAATACTTACAAAGACCAAGAAAACTGGGTGGGTTAGCCTTACCACATTTTAGGTTTTATTACTGGGCATCTAATATTAGGATCCTCAAATACTGGCTTCAGTCCGAACCATCAGATGCTCAAATCAATTAGTTGGCAATAGAAGAAAATTCGGTCAAACCTACATCTCTGAGAGCTTTAGTGCACTCTGCTATTCTGTCTTCCACTTTGCCTTATACTAAAAATAGGATTGTTAGAACTACTCTCAGAATTTGGGTGCAGTTTAAACGGTACTTTGGGTTACAAACTTCTTCCACCTATGCCCCGCTGGCGGCAAATCACCAGTTCCCTCCATCTCTGGTTGATCTGTTCTCTATGTGGTCAAAAGCTGGAATTCACTGTTTTAAAGACCTATACATAGACAATGTCTTTGCCTCTTTCTCACAACTGCTTCAGAAATATTCTCTTCCTCAGCATCATTTCTTTAGATACTTGCAGGTGCGTAGCTTTGCTCATCATACCTTTCCCACATTTCCCAATCTACCCCCAGACTCTGTTTTAGATGACCATCTTAAACCAACTCCATCTCTGAAAGGTTTGGTTTCTCATACTTATAATCAGATTTTTTTTTTGTACTAATTCACTAACCCCTCTGAAGACACTTTGGGAAGAGGATTTGGGACAGGAAATTCCTGATGAGATTTGGGGGGAGGTTTTGCTGCGAGTTCATGGATCATCTATTTACGCTAGACTTGGCCTCATACAGTTTAAAATCTTACACCGTTCATATAACACTAAGCTGCGGTTATCACAAATCTATGAGGGCGTCAGTCCTTTGTGTGACCGATGTCAGCAGTCCCCTGCCAATATTATTCATATGTTCTGGCTGAATACACCAGTACTGGACTGAAATATTTGACATGTTGTCAGAATTTGTGGGGAAAAGAATAGAGCCCAACCCACTTGGGGCATTGTTTGGGGTTTTCTCCTCACCTTCTTCATTATCTGTTCATCAAAGGGACATGCTGGCCTTCTCTACCTTACTGGCAAGAAGACTAATTACAACAAACTGGAAATCCTCGAAACCTCCCAGCCAAATTCACTGGATACGAGATATTCTTTATTTTGTTAAACTGGAAAGGATAAGACTTTCACTTAGGGGTTCCCTTAAGACATTTAAAAAGATAACCTTGATCTGGTTAAGAATAAGAATTTCCCTTCTGGTCCTGGGTGATACAGTCCGCGTCTCGGTGGAGCTCTGCAGAAGTGGTTTTAAATTTATTTACTTATTTATTTATTTTTGTATAGGTTGATGGTGGGGGTGGATTGTAGGCTGCTTTTTTTTTGTTTGTTTGTTTTGTGTTTTTTCTTTTTTCCCCCCTCTTTTTTCTTTTTATTTTATTTATTTATTTTTTTGGGTATATCTGAATGTCTATGTATGTATCAATATATATATATATATTTATTATTATTATCCTTTTTCTTCTGTTTGGTTGTTTAGGTTTGAGAGTTTGAGCTGTTTTCTTTTGTAACCTTTGAGAATATTGCTATTGCCTATGCTCTAATTCAAATAAACAAAGTTTAAAAAAAAAAAAAAAAGAAAACGGTTTTGTAAAAGAGCCAACTGACAGTCATACATTTGTTGACCATGAATGCACACGAATACTTAAAAAAATTAAAATAAACAAATTAAATGTACTCTTCCACGGTGGCATTAGGAGTTGATCACATTATCACTTTACTTTACTTTACTTTATTTAGCAGACGCTTTTATCCAAAGCTACTTACAAGAGGAAGACACCAGCAATTCTTGTTCGATTTCTATAGAATATTGAGTTTACAAACTAAGAGCCCTGATAAGGCTTAGACTTGTCAGTGAAGAGCATGCTCAGAGATTGTTAGGTGTTAGACTAAGAAAAATTATAATGTATTTATTATATATGTATATATAATGTATAATGTATATCACACTTTATTAACAGTTTTATAACAAAGCCAAATGTCAATCGACAATTCCTGGAACGTAAAAGCACATATTTCCTTTTCTTGAACTTTTGAGGTTATTATTACTAGAAAAAGGGAATTTCTATGACATCTCTATTAGGAAAATCCTATAAAAAATTCAATAAGAATGAACACACTAATACAGGGGGCACCAGGAGTTGAACCTGGGACCTCTTGATCTGCAGTCAAATGCTCTACCACTGAGCTATACCCCCACAACACTTTTGCTGACAACACATTGGTATTGTAAAAGGGTCAACTGACAGTCATACATTTGTTGACCATGAATGCACAAGAATACTGTTGGAAAATATATATAAGTTATCATGCAATTACCTTTTATTTCCTTTTTTGACATTTATATCTCACATGTATTAAACTGTATTATTCTTTTTAATATGCGCACTATATTTAATCATTAGTCTCTTGGATGAGAAACTGGTGGGCTAAAGGTTGTTTGCAGAACAGAATGCCCGCGACTTGATAAGAAGAGGCCTGCAGCCGCAGCGAAGCAAGAAAACAAGAGGACCTTGCGATGGAGCGTCTACCAAGAGACAACCCTACATGCAAATTATAAGCTTATATGGTGTGATCCTGTGATGAATGTACCGCCTTTTATTATATAAAAAGAGAGGAAGCGGAAGAGACGGCAGAGCTTTTGGAGGCATGGTCGTCTCTGATCGCTCTCCTTGCAAGTAAAAAGAGAGCTCAACTGCTTCGTGTCATATCTCTCTATTTTATAAGTGTTGGATAAGACGGATAACTCTAACAAATACTTTAGAAAATAAAAAAAAAAAATTAAATGTACTTCTCCAAGGGGGCATTAGGAGTTGATCACATTATCACACTTTATTAACAGTTTTGTAAAAGAGCCAAATCACATTATCACACATTATTGACAGTTTATACAAAAGCCAAATGTCAATCGACAATTCCTGGAACGTAAAAGCACATGATTCCTTTTTTTCTTGTATTTTTGAGGTTATTATTACTAGAAAAAGGGAATTTCTATGACATCTCTATTAGGAAAATCCCTTAAAAAATTCAATAAGAAAGAACACACTATCACAGGGGGCACCAGGATTTGAACCTGGGACCTCTTGATCTGCAGTCAAATGCTCTACCACTGAGCTATACCCCCACAACTTTTTGGCTGAGTTCACATTATTAACAGTTTTGTAAAAGTAAATTAATCCTTTTTTTTTTTACTTTTGAGGTTATTATTCCTAGAAAAATAGACTTTACATGACATCTCTATTAGGAAAGTCCTATTTAAATAATAATGAACACACTATCACACCTTATTAACAGTTTTGTAACAAAGCCAAATGTCAATCGACAATTCCTGGAACGTAAAAGCACATGATTCCTTTTTTTCTTGTATTTTTGAGGTTATTATTACTAGAAAAAGGGAATTTCTATGACATCTCTATTAGGAAAATCCCTTAAAAAATTCAATAAGAATGAACACACTATCACAGGGGGCACCAGGATTTGAACCTGGGACCTCTTGATCTGCAGTCAAATGCTCTACCACTGAGCTATACCCCCACAACTTTTTGGCTGAGTTCACATTATTAACAGTTTTGTAAAAGTAAATTAATCCTTTTTTTTTTTACTTTTGAGGTTATTATTCCTAGAAAAATAGACTTTACATGACATCTCTATTAGGAAAGTCCTATTTAAATAATAATGAACACACTATCACACCTTATTAACAGTTTTGTAACAAAGCCAAATGTCAATCGACAATTCCTGGAACGTAAAAGGACATGTTTCCTTTTTTTCTTGAACTTTTGAGGTTATTATTACTAGAAAAAGGGAATTTCTAAGACATCTCTATTAGGAACATCCCTTAAAAAATTCAATAAGAATGAACACACTATCACAGGGGGCACCTGGATTTGAACCTGGGACCTCTTGATCTGCAGTCAAATGCTCTACCACTGAGCTATAACCCCACAACTTTTTGCTTGAGTTCACATCCTTAACAGTTTTGTAAAAGAGCCAAAAGGCAGTCGACAATTCCTGGAACCTGAAAGTAAATTATCCTTATTTTGACAACACATTGAAAACTGATTTGTAAAAGAGCCAACTGACAGTCATACATTTGTTGACCGTAAATGCACACGAATACTTAAAAAAATTAAAATAAACAAATTAAATGTACTCTTCCAAGGTGGCACTAGGAATTGTTCACATTATCACACATTATTGACAGTTTTATACAAAAGCCAAATGTCAATCGACAAATCCTGGAACGTAAAAGCACATGTTTCCTTTTTTTCTTGATCATTTGGGGTTATTATTCCTAGAAAAAGGGAATTTCTATGACATCTCTATTAGGAAAATCCCTTAAAAGATTCAATAAGAATAAACACACTATCACAGGGGGCACCAGGAGTTGAACCTGGAACCTCTTGATCTGCAGTCAAATGCTCTACCACTGAGCTATACCCCCACAACACTTTTGCTGACAACACATTGAAAACGGTTTTGTAAAAGAGCCAACTGACAGTCATACATTTGTTGACTATGAATGCACACGAATACTTTAAAAAATTTAAATAAACAAATTAAATGTACTCTTCCACGGTGGCATTAGGAGTTGATCACATTATCACACTTTATTAACAGTTTTGTAACAAAGCCAAATGTCAATCGACAATTTCTGGAACGTAAAAGCACATGTTTCCTTTTTTTCTTGAACTTTTGAGGTTATTATTACTAGAAAAATGGAATTTCTATGACATCTCTATTAGGAAAATGCCTTAAAAAATTCAATAAGAATAAAAACACTATCACAGGGGGCACCAGGATTTGAACCTGGGACCTCTTGATCTGCAGTCAAATGCTCTACCACTGAGCTATACCCCCACAACTTTTTGGCTGAGTTCACATTATTAACAGTTTTGTAAAAGTAAATGAATCCTTTTTTTCTTTAAATTTTGATGTTATTATTCCTAGAAAAATAGACTTTAAATTACATCTCTATTAGGAAAGTCCTATTTAAATAATAATGAACACACTATCACAGGGGATCTGCAGTCAAATGCTCTACCACTGAGCTATACCCCCACAACACTTTTGCTGACAACACATTGAAAACGGTTTTGTAAAAGAGCCAACTGATAGTCATACATTTGTTGACCATGAATGCACACGAATACTTTAGAAAATAAAAAAAAAAAATTAAATGTACTTTTCCAAGGGGGCATTAGGAGTTGATCACATTATCACACTTTATTAACAGTTTTGTAAAAGAGCCAAATGTCAATCGACAATTCCTGGAACGTAAAAGCACATGTTTCCTTTTTTTCTTGAACTTTTGAGGTTATTATTACTAGAAAAAGGGAATTTCTATGACATCTCTATTAGGAAAATCCCTTAAAAAATTCAATAAGAATGAACACACTATCACAGGGGGCACCAGGATTTGAACCTGGGACCTCTTGATCTGCAGTCAAATGCTCTACCACTGAGCTATACCCCCACAACTTTTTAATGAGTTCACATTATTAACAGTTTTGTAAAAGTAAATTAATCCTTTTTTTCTTTAACTTTTGAGGTTATTATTCCTAGAAAAATAGACTTTACACGACATCTCAATTAGGAAAGTCCTATTTAAATAACAATGAACACACTATCACAGGGGGCACCAGGATTTGAACCTGGGACCTCTTGAGCTGAAGTCAAATGCTCTACCACTGAGCTATACCCCCACAACACTTTTGCTGACAACACATTGAAAACGGTTTTGTAAAAGAGCCAACTGATAGTCATACATTTGTTGACCATGAATGCACACGAATACTTCAGAAAATAAAAAAAAAAAAATTAAATGTACCTTTCCAAGGGGGCATTAGGAGTTGATCACATTATCACACTTTATTAACAGTTTTGTAACAAAGCCAAATGTCAATCGACAATTTCTGGAACGTAAAAGCACATGTTTCCTTTTTTTCTTGAACTTTTGAGGTTATTATTACTAGAAAAATGGAATTTCTATGACATCTCTATTAGGAAAATGCCTTAAAAAATTCAATAAGAATAAAAACACTATCACAGGGGGCACCAGGATTTGAAATTGGGACCTCTTGATCTGCAGTCAAATGCTCTACCACTGAGCTATACCCCCACAACTTTTTGGCTGAGTTCACATTATTAACAGTTTTGTAAAAGTAAATGAATCTTTTTTTTCTTTAACTTTTGAGGTTATTATTCCTAGATAAATAGACTTTAAATGACATCTCTATTAGGAAAGTCCTATTTAAATAATAATAAACACACTATCACAGGGTGCACCAGGATTTGAACCTGGGACCTCTTGATCTGCAGTCAAATGCTCTACCTCTGAGCTATACCCCCACAACACTTTTGCTGACAACACATTGAAAACGGTTTTGTAAAAGAGCCAACTGATAGTCATACATTTGTTGACCATGAATGCACACGAATACTTCAGAAAATAAAAAAAAAAAATTAAATGTACCTTTCCAAGGGGGCATTAGGAGTTGATCACATTATCACACTTTATTAACAGTTTTGTAACAAAGCCAAATGTCAATCGACAATTTCTGGAACGTAAAAGCACATGTTTCCTTTTTTTCTTGAACTTTTGAGGTTATTATTACTAGAAAAATGGAATTTCTATGACATCTCTATTAGGAAAATGCCTTAAAAAATTCAATAAGAATAAAAACACTATCACAGGGGGCACCAGGATTTGAAATTGGGACCTCTTGATCTGCAGTCAAATGCTCTACCACTGAGCTATACCCCCACAACTTTTTGGCTGAGTTCACATTATTAACAGTTTTGTAAAAGTAAATGAATCTTTTTTTTCTTTAACTTTTGAGGTTATTATTCCTAGATAAATAGACTTTAAATGACATCTCTATTAGGAAAGTCCTATTTAAATAATAATAAACACACTATCACAGGGTGCACCAGGATTTGAACCTGGGACCTCTTGATCTGCAGTCAAATGCTCTACCTCTGAGCTATACCCCCACAACACTTTTGCTGACAACACATTGAAAACGGTTTTGTAAAAGAGCCAAAAGGCAGTCGACAATTCCTGGAACCTGAAAGTAAATGATCCTTATTTTGACAACACATTGAAAACTGTTTTGTAAAAGAGCCAACTGACAGTCATACATTTGTTGACCGTAAATGCACACGAATACTTAAAAAAATTAAAATAAACAAATTAAATGTACTCTTCCAAGGTGGCACTAGGAGTTGATCACATTATCACACATTATTGACAGTTTTGTACAAAAGCCAAATGTCAATCGACAAATCCTGGAACGTAAAAGCACATGTTTCCTTTTTTTCTTGATCTTTTGGGGTTATTATTCCTAGAAAAAGGGAATTTCTATGACATCTCTATTAGGAAAATCCCTTAAAAGATTCAATAAGAATAAACACACTATCACAGGGGGCACCAGGAGTTGAACCTGGGACCTCTTGATCTGCAGTCAAATGCTCTACCACTGAGCTATACCCCCACAACACTTTGGCTGACAACACATTGAAAACGGTTTTGTAAAAGAGCCAACTGACAGTCATACATTTGTTGACTATGAATGCACACGAATACTTTAAAAAATTTAAATAAACAAATTAAATGTACTCTTCCACGGTGGCATTAGGAGTTGATCACATTATCACACTTTATTAACAGTTTTGTAACAAAGCCAAATGTCAATCGACAATTCCTGGAACGTAAAAGCACATGTTTCCTTTTTTTCTTGAACTTTTGAGGTTATTATTACTAGAAAAAGGGAATTTCTATGACATCTCTATTAGGAAAATCCCTTAAAAAATTCAATAAGAATGAACACACTATCACAGGGGGCACCAAGATTTGAACCTGGGACCTCTTGATCCGCAGTCAAATGCTCTACCACTGAGCTATACCCCCACAACTTTTTTGCTGAGTTCACATTTTTAACAGTTTTGTAAAAGAGCCAAAGGCAGTCGACAATTCCTGGAACCTGAAAGTAAATGATCCTTATTTTGACAACACATTGAAAACTGTTTTGTAAAAGAGCCAACTGACAGTCATACATTTGTTGACCGTAAATGCACACGAATACTTAAAAAAATTAAAATAAACAAATTAAATGTACTCTTCCAAGGAGGCACTAGGAGTTGATCACATTATCACACATTATTGACAGTTTTATACAAAAGCCAAATGTCAATCGACAAATCCTGGAACGTAAAAGCACATGTTTCCTTTTTTTCTTGATCATTTGGGGTTATTATTCCTAGAAAAAGGGAATTTCTATGACATCTCTATTAGGAAAATCCCTTAAAAGATTCAATAAGAATAAACACACTATCACAGGGGGCACCAGGATTTGAACCTGGGACCTCTTGATCTGCAGTCAAATGCTCTACCACTGAGCTATACCACCACAATACTTTTGCTGGCAACACATTGAAAACGGTTTTGTAAAAGAGCCAACTGACAGTCATACATTTGTTGACCATGAATGCACACGAATACTTTAAAAAATTTAAATAAACAAATTAAATGTACTCATCCACGGTGGCATTAGGAGTTGATCACATTATCACACTTTATTAACAGTTTTGTAACAAAGCCAAATGTCAATCGACAATTCCTGGAACGTAAAAGCACATGTTTCCTTTTTTTCTTGAACTTTTGAGGTTATTATTACTAGAAAAATAGAATTTCTATGACATCTCTATTAGGAAAATGCCTTAAAAAAATTCAATAAGAATAAAAACACTATCACAGGGGGCACCAGGATTTGAACCTGGGACCTCTTGATCTGCAGTCAAATGCTCTACCACTGAGCTATACCCCCACAACTTTTTGGCTGAGTTCACATTATTAACAGTTTTGTAAAAGTAAATGAATCCTTTTTTCTTTAACTTTTGAGGTTATTATTCCTAAAAAAAATTGACTTTAAATGACATCTCTATTAGGAAAGTCCTATTTAAATAATAATGAACACACTATCACAGGGGATCTGCAGTCAAATGCTCTACCACTGAGCTATACCCCCACAACACTTTTGCTGACAACACATTGAAAACGGTTTTGTAAAAGAGCCAACTGATAGTCATACATTTGTTGACCATGAATGCACACGAATACTTTAGAAAATAAAAAAAAAAAATTAAATGTACTTTTCCAAGGGGGCATTAGGAGTTGATCACATTATCACACCTTATTAACAGTTTTGTAACAAAGCCAAATGTCAATCGACAATTCCTGGAACGTAAAAGGACATGTTTCCTTTTTTTCTTGAACTTTTGAGGTTATTATTACTAGAAAAAGGGAATTTCTAAGACATCTCTATTAGGAACATCCCTTAAAAAACTCAATAAGAATGTACACACTATCACAGGGGGCACCAGGATTTGAACCTGGGACCTCTTGATCTGCAGTCAAATGCTCTACCACTGAGCTATACCCCCACAAATTTTTGGCTGAGTTCACATTATTAACAGTTTTGTAAAAGTAAATGAATCCTTTTTTTCTTTAACTTTTGAGGTTATTATTCCTAGAAAAATAGACTTTACATGACATCTCTATTAGGAAAGTCCTATTTAAATAATAATGAACACACTACCAGAGGGGGCACCAGGATTTGAACCTGGGACGTCTTGACTGAGCTAAACCCACACATCACTTTCACTGACAACACAATGAAAATGGTTTTGTAAACAAAAAAAAAATCAATGCTCGTATACAGGGGGCACCTGGATTTGAACCTGGGACCTCTTGATCTGCAGTCAAATGCTCTACCACTGAGCTATACCCCCACATCTTTTTGCTTGAGTTCACATCCTTAACAGTTTTGTAAAAGAGCCAAATGTCAATCGACAATTCCTGGAACGTAAAAGCACATGTTTCCTTTTTTTCTTGAACTTTTGAGGTTATTATTACTAGAAAAATGGAATTTCTATGACATCTCTATTAGGAAAATGCCTTAAAAAATTCAATAAGAATAAAAACACTATCACAGGGGGCACCAGGATTTGAACCTGGGACCTCTTGATCTGCAGTCAAATGCTCTACCACTGAGCTTCAACCCCACAACTTTTTGGCTGAGTTCACATTATTAACAGTTTTGTAAAAGTAAATTAATCCTTTTTTTCTTTAACTTTTGAGGTTATTATTCCTAGAAAAATAGACTTTAAATGACATCTCTATTAGGAAAGTCCTATTTAAATAATAATGAACACACTATCACAGGGGGCACCAGGATTTGAACCTGGCACCTCTTGATCTGCAGTCAAATGCTCTACCACTGAGCTATACCCCCACAACACTTTTGCTGACAACACATTGAAAACGGTTTAGTAAAAGAGCCAACTGATAGTCATACATTTGTTGACCATGAATGCACACGAATACTTTAAAAAATTTAAATAAACAAATTAAATGTACTCTTCCACGGTGGCATTAGGAGTTGATCACATTATCACACTTTATTAACAGTTTTGTAAAAGAGCCAAATGTCAATCGACAATTCCTGGAACGTAAAAGCACATGTTTCCCTTTTTTCTTGAACTTTTGAGGTTATTATTACTAGAAAAAGGGAATTTCTATGACATCTCTATTAGGAAAATCCCCTGAAAAATTCAATAAGAATGAACACACTATCACAGGGGGCACCAAGATTTGAACCTGGGACCTCTTGATCTGCAGTCAAATGCTCTACCACTGAGCTATACCCCCACAACATTTTTGATGAGTTCACATTATTAACAGTTTTGTAAAAGTAAATTAATCCTTTTTTTCTTTAACTTTTGAGGTTAATATTACTAGAAAAATAGACTTTACATGACATCTCTATTAGGAAAGTCCTATTTAAATAACAATGAACACACTATCACAGGGGGCACCAGGATTTGAACCTGGGACCTCTTGATCTGCAGTCAAATGCTCTACCACTGAGCTATACCCCCACAACACTTTTGCTGACAACACATTGAAAACGGTTTTGTAAAAGAGCCAACTGATAGTCATACATTTGTTGACCATGAATGCCCACGATTACTTTAGAAAATAAAAACAAAAAAAATTAAATGTACTTTTCCAAGGGGGCATTAGGAGTTGATCACATTATCACACCTTATTAACAGTTTTGTAACAAAGCCAAATGTCAATCGACAATTCCTGGAACGTAAAAGCACATGTTTCCTTTTTTTCTTGATCTTTTGGGGTTATTATTCCTAGAAAAAGGGAATTTCTATGACATCTCTATTAGGAAAATCCCTTAAAAGATTCAATAAGAATAAACACACTATCACAGGGGGCACCAGGATTTGAACCTGGGACCTCTTGATCTGCAGTCAAATGCTCTACCACTGAGCTATACCCCCACAACACTTTTGCTGACAACACATTGAAAACGGTTTTGTAAAAGAGCCAACTGATAGTCATACATTTGTTGACCGTAAATGCACACGAATACTTAAAAAAATTAAAATAAACAAATTAAATGTACTCTTCCAAGGTGGCACTAGGAGTTGATCACATTATCACACATTATTGACAGTTTTATACAAAAGCCAAATGTCAATCGACAAATCCTGGAACGTAAAAGCACATGTTTCCTTTTTTTCTTGAACTTTTGAGGTTATTATTACTAGAAAAATAGAATTTCTATGACATCTCTATTAGGAAAATGCCTTAAAAAAATTCAATAAGAATAAAAACACTATCACAGGGGGCACCAGGATTTGAACCTGGGACCTCTTGATCTGCAGTCAAATGCTCTACCACTGAGCTATACCCCCACAACTTTTTGGCTGAGTTCACATTATTAACAGTTTTGTAAAAGTAAATGAATCCTTTTTTCTTTAACTTTTGAGGTTATTATTCCTAAAAAAAATTGACTTTAAATGACATCTCTATTAGGAAAGTCCTATTTAAATAATAATGAACACACTATCACAGGGGATCTGCAGTCAAATGCTCTACCACTGAGCTATACCCCCACAACACTTTTGCTGACAACACATTGAAAACGGTTTTGTAAAAGAGCCAACTGATAGTCATACATTTGTTGACCATGAATGCACACGAATACTTTAGAAAATAAAAAAAAAAAAATTAAATGTACTTTTCCAAGGGGGCATTAGGAGTTGATCACATTATCACACCTTATTAACAGTTTTGTAACAAAGCCAAATGTCAATCGACAATTCCTGGAACGTAAAAGGACATGTTTCCTTTTTTTCTTGAACTTTTGAGGTTATTATTACTAGAAAAAGGGAATTTCTAAGACATCTCTATTAGGAACATCCCTTAAAAAACTCAATAAGAATGTACACACTATCACAGGGGGCACCAGGATTTGAACCTGGGACCTCTTGATCTGCAGTCAAATGCTCTACCACTGAGCTATACCCCCACAAATTTTTGGCTGAGTTCACATTATTAACAGTTTTGTAAAAGTAAATGAATCCTTTTTTTCTTTAACTTTTGAGGTTATTATTCCTAGAAAAATAGACTTTACATGACATCTCTATTAGGAAAGTCCTATTTAAATAATAATGAACACACTACCAGAGGGGGCACCAGGATTTGAACCTGGGACGTCTTGACTGAGCTAAACCCACACATCACTTTCACTGACAACACAATGAAAATGGTTTTGTAAACAAAAAAAAAATCAATGCTCGTATACAGGGGGCACCTGGATTTGAACCTGGGACCTCTTGATCTGCAGTCAAATGCTCTACCACTGAGCTATACCCCCACATCTTTTTGCTTGAGTTCACATCCTTAACAGTTTTGTAAAAGAGCCAAATGTCAATCGACAATTCCTGGAACGTAAAAGCACATGTTTCCTTTTTTTCTTGAACTTTTGAGGTTATTATTACTAGAAAAATGGAATTTCTATGACATCTCTATTAGGAAAATGCCTTAAAAAATTCAATAAGAATAAAAACACTATCACAGGGGGCACCAGGATTTGAACCTGGGACCTCTTGATCTGCAGTCAAATGCTCTACCACTGAGCTTCAACCCCACAACTTTTTGGCTGAGTTCACATTATTAACAGTTTTGTAAAAGTAAATTAATCCTTTTTTTCTTTAACTTTTGAGGTTATTATTCCTAGAAAAATACACTTTAAATGACATCTCTATTAGGAAAGTCCTATTTAAATAATAATGAACACACTATCACAGGGGGCACCAGGATTTGAACCTGGCACCTCTTGATCTGCAGTCAAATGCTCTACCACTGAGCTATACCCCCACAACACTTTTGCTGACAACACATTGAAAACGGTTTAGTAAAAGAGCCAACTGATAGTCATACATTTGTTGACCATGAATGCACACGAATACTTTAAAAAATTTAAATAAACAAATTAAATGTACTCTTCCACGGTGGCATTAGGAGTTGATCACATTATCACACTTTATTAACAGTTTTGTAAAAGAGCCAAATGTCAATCGACAATTCCTGGAACGTAAAAGCACATGTTTCCCTTTTTTCTTGAACTTTTGAGGTTATTATTACTAGAAAAAGGGAATTTCTATGACATCTCTATTAGGAAAATCCCCTGAAAAATTCAATAAGAATGAACACACTATCACAGGGGGCACCAAGATTTGAACCTGGGACCTCTTGATCTGCAGTCAAATGCTCTACCACTGAGCTATACCCCCACAACATTTTTGATGAGTTCACATTATTAACAGTTTTGTAAAAGTAAATTAATCCTTTTTTTCTTTAACTTTTGAGGTTAATATTACTAGAAAAATAGACTTTACATGACATCTCTATTAGGAAAGTCCTATTTAAATAACAATGAACACACTATCACAGGGGGCACCAGGATTTGAACCTGGGACCTCTTGATCTGCAGTCAAATGCTCTACCACTGAGCTATACCCCCACAACACTTTTGCTGACAACACATTGAAAACGGTTTTGTAAAAGAGCCAACTGATAGTCATACATTTGTTGACCATGAATGCACACGATTACTTTAGAAAATAAAAACAAAAAAAATTAAATGTACTTTTCCAAGGGGGCATTAGGAGTTGATCACATTATCACACCTTATTAACAGTTTTGTAACAAAGCCAAATGTCAATCGACAATTCCTGGAACGTAAAAGCACATGTTTCCTTTTTTTCTTGATCTTTTGGGGTTATTATTCCTAGAAAAAGGGAATTTCTATGACATCTCTATTAGGAAAATCCCTTAAAAGATTCAATAAGAATAAACACACTATCACAGGGGGCACCAGGATTTGAACCTGGGACCTCTTGATCTGCAGTCAAATGCTCTACCACTGAGCTATACCCCCACAACACTTTTGCTGACAACACATTGAAAACGGTTTTGTAAAAGAGCCAACTGATAGTCATACATTTGTTGACCGTAAATGCACACGAATACTTAAAAAAATTAAAATAAACAAATTAAATGTACTCTTCCAAGGTGGCACTAGGAGTTGATCACATTATCACACATTATTGACAGTTTTATACAAAAGCCAAATGTCAATCGACAAATCCTGGAACGTAAAAGCACATGTTTCCTTTTTTTCTTGATCATTTGGGGTTATTATTCCTAGAAAAAGGGAATTTCTATTACATCTCTATTAGGAAAATCCCTTAAAATATTCAATAAGAGTAAACACACTATCACAGGGGGCACCAGGATTTGAACCTGGGACCTCTTGATCTGCAGTCAAATGCTCTACCACTGAGCTATACTACCACAACACTTTTGCTGGCAACACATTGAAAACGGTTTTGTAAAAGAGCCAACTGACAGTCATACATTTGTTGACCATGAATGCACACGAATACTTTAAAAAATTTAAATAAACAAATTAAATGTACTCTTCCACGGTGTCATTAGGAGTTGATCACATTATCACACTTTATTAACAGTTTTGTAAAAGACCCAAATGTCAATCGACAATTCCTGGAACGTAAAAGCACATGTTTCCTTTTTTTCTTGAACTTTTGAGGTTATTATTACTAGAAAAATGGAATTTCTATGACATCTCTATTAGGAAAATGCCTTAAAAAATTCAATAAGAATAAAAACACTATCACAGGGGGCACCAGGATTTGAACCTGGGACGTCTTGACTGAGCTAAACCCACACAACACCTTTACTGACAACACAATGAAAATGGTTTTGTAAACAAAAAAAAATCAATGCTGGATTTGAACCTGGGACCTCTTGATCTGCAGTCAAATGCTCTACCACTGAGCTATACCCCCACATCTTTTTGCTTGAGTTCACATCCTTAACAGTTTTGTAAAAGAGCCAAAAGGCAGTCGACAATTCCTGGAACCTGAAAGTAAATGATCCTTATTTTGACAACACATTGAAAACTGTTTTGTAAAAGAGCCAACTGACAGTCATACATTTGTTGACCGTAAATGCACACGAATACTTAAAAAAATTAAAATAAACAAATTAAATGTACTCTTCCAAGGTGGCACTAGGAGTTGATCACATTATCACACATTATTGACAGTTTTATACAAAAGCCAAATGTCAATCGACAAATCCTGGAACGTAAAAGCACATGTTTCCTTTTTTTCTTGATCATTTGGGGTTATTATTCCTAGAAAAAAAGAATTTCTATGACATCTCTATTAGGAAAATCCCTTAAAAGATTCAATAAGAATAAACACACTATCACAGGGGGCACCAGGATTTGAACCTGGGACCTCTTGATCTGCTGTCAAATGCTCTACCACTGAGCTATACCACCACAACATTTTTGCTGACGACACATTGAAAACGGTTTTGTAAAAGAGCCAACTGACAGTCATACATTTGTTGACCATGAATGCACACGAATACTTAAAAAAATTAAAATAAACAAATTAAATGTACTCTTCCACGGTGGCATTAGGAGTTGATCACATTATCACACTTTATTAACAGTTTTGTAAAAGAGCCAAATGTCAATCGACAATTCCTGGAACGTAAAAGCACATGTTTCCTTTTTTTCTTGAACTTTTGAGGTTATTATTACTAGAAAAATGGAGTTTCTATGACATCTCTATTAGGAAAATGCCTTAAAAAATTCAATAAGAATAAAAACACTATCACAGGGGGCACCAGGACTTGAACCTGGGACCTCTTGATCTGCAGTCAAATGCTCTACCACTGAGCTATACCCCCAAAACTTTTTGGCTGAGTTCACATTATTAACAGTTTTGTAAAAAAAAATGAATCCTTTTTTTCTTTAACTTTTGAGGTTATTATTCCTAGAAAAATAGACTTTAAATGACATCTCTATTAGAAAAGTCCTATTTAAATAATAATGAACACACTATCACAGGGGGCACCAGGATTTGAACCTGGGACCTCTTGAGTTGCAGTCAAATGCTCTAGCACTGAGCTATACCCCCACAGCACTTTTGCTGACAACACATTGAAAACGGTTTTGTAAAAGAGCCAACTGATAGTCATACATTTGTTGACCATGAATGCACACGAATACTTTAGAAAATAAAAAAAAAAAAAACTAAATGTACTTTTCCAAGGGGGAATTAGGAGTTGATCACATTATCACACTTTATTAACAGTTTTGTAAAAGAGCCAAATGTCAATCGACAATTCCTGGAACGTAAAAGCACATGTTTCCTTTTTTTCTCTAACTTTTGAGGTTATTATTACTAGAAAAAGGGAATTTCTATGACATCTCTATTAGGAAAATCCCTTAAAAAATTCAATAAGAATGAACACACTATCACAGGGGGCACCAGGATTTGAACCTGGGACCTCTTGATCTGCAGTCAAATGCTCTATCACTGAGCTATACCCCCACAACTTTTAGGCTGAGTTCACATTATTAACAGTTTTGTAAAAGTAAATTAATCCTTTTTTTCTTTAACTTTTGAGGTTATTATTCCTAGAAAAATAGACTTTCCATGACATCTCTATTAGGAAAGTCCTATTTAAATAATAATGAACACACTATCACAGGGGGCACCAGGATTTGAACCTGTGACCTCTTGATCTGCAGTCAAATGCTCTACCACTGAGCTATACCCCCACAACACTTTTGCTGACAACACATTGAAAACGGTTTTGTAAAAGAGCCAACTGACAGTCATACATTTGTTGACCATGAATGCACACGAATACTTTAAGAAATTTAAATAAACAAATTAAATGTACTCTTCCACGGTGGCATTAGGGGTTGATCACATTATCACACTTTATTAACAGTTTTGTAACAAAGCCAAATGTCAATCGACAATTCCTGGAACGTAAAAGCACATGTTTCCTTTTTTTCTTGAACTTTTGAGGTTATTATTACTAGAAAAATGGAATTTCTATGACATCTCTAATAGGAAAATGCCTTAAAAAATTCAATAAGAATAAAAACACTATCACAGGGGGCACCAGGATTTGAAATTGGGACCTCTTGATCTGCAGTCAAATGCTCGACCACTGAGCTATACCCCCACAACTTTTTGGCTGAGTTCACATTATTAACAGTTTTGTAAAAGTAAATGAATACTTTTTTTCTTTAACTTTTGAGGTTATTATTCCTAGATAAATAGACTTTAAATGACATCTCTATTAGGAAAGTCCTATTTAAATAATAAGAAACACACTATCACAGGGGGCACCAGGATTTGAACCTGGGACCTCTTGATCTGCAGTCAAATGCTCTACCACTGAGCTATACCCCCACAACACTTTTGCTAACAACACATTGAAAACGGTTTTGTAAAACAGCCAACTGATAGTCATACATTTGTTGACCATGAATGCACACGAATACTTTAAAAAATTTAAATAAACAAATTAAATGTACTCTTCCACGGTGGCATTAGGAGTTGATCACATTATCACACTTTATTAACAGTTTTGTAAAAGAGCCAAATGTCAATCGACAATTCCTGGAACGTAAAAGCACATGTTTCCTTTTTTTCTTGAACTTTTGAGGTGATTATTACTAGAAAAAGGGAATTTCTATGACATCTCTATTAGGAAAATCCCTTAAAAAATTCAATAAGAATGAACACACTATCACAGGGGGCACAAGGATTTGAGCCTGGGACCTCTTGATCTGCAGTGAAATGCTCTACCACTGAGCTATACCCCCACAACTTTTTTGTTGAGTTCACATTATTAACAGTTTTGTAAAAGTAAATTAATCCTTTTTTCTTTAACTTTTGAGGTTATTATTACTAGAAAAATAGACTTTACATGACATCTCTATTAGGAAAGTCCTGTTTAAATAATAATGAACACACAGGGGGCACCAGGATTTGAACCTGGGACCTCTTGATCTGCAGTCAAATGCTCTACCACTGAGCTATACCCCCACAAATTTTTGGCTGAGTTCACATTATTAACAGTTTTGTAAAAGTAAATGAATCCTTTTCTTCTTTAACTTTTGAGGTTATTATTCCTAGAAAAATAGACTTTACATGACATCTCTATTAGGAAAGTCTTATTTAAATAATAATGAACACACTATCACAGGGGGCACCAGGATTTGAACCTGGGACGTCTTGACTGAGCTAAACCCCCACAACACTTTCACTGACAACACAATGAAAACGGTTTTGTAAACAAAAAAAAAATCAATGCTCGTATACAGGGGGCACTTGGATTTGAACCTGGGACCTCTTGATCTGCAGTCAAATGCTGTTCCACTGAGCTATACCCCCACATCTTTTTGCTTGAGTTCACATTATTAACAGTTTTGTAAAAGTAAATTAATCCTTTTTTTCTTTAACTTTTGAGGTTATTATTACTAGAAAAATAGACTTTACATGACATCTCTATTAGGAAAGTCCTGTTTAAATAATAATGAACACACAGGGGGCACCAGGATTTGAACCTGGGACCTCTTGATCTGCAGTCAAATGCTCTACCACTGAGCTATACCCCCACAAATTTTTGGCTGAGTTCACATTATTAACAGTTTTGTAAAAGTAAATGAATCCTTTTCTTCTTTAACTTTTGAGGTTATTATTCCTAGAAAAATAGACTTTACATGACATCTCTATTAGGAAAGTCTTATTTAAATAATAATGAACACACTATCACAGGGGGCACCAGGATTTGAACCTGGGACGTCTTGACTGAGCTAAACCCCCACAACACTTTCACTGACAACACAATGAAAACGGTTTTGTAAACAAAAAAAAAATCAATGCTCGTATACAGGGGGCACCTGGATTTGAACCTGGGACCTCTTGATCTGCAGTCAAATGCTGTTCCACTGAGCTATACCCCCACATCTTTTTGCTTGAGTTCACATCCTTAACAGTTTTGTAAAAGAGCCAAAAGGCAGTCGACAATTCCTGGAACCTGAAAGTAAATGATCCTTATTTTGACAACACATTGAAAACTGTTTTGTAAAAAAGCCAACTGACAGTCATACATTTGTTGACCGTAAATGCACACGAATACTTAAAAAAATTAAAATAAACAAATTAAATGTACTCTTCCAAGGTGGCACTAGGAGTTGATCACATTATCACACATTATTGACAGTTTTATACAAAAGCCAAATGTCAATCGACAAATCCTGGAACGTAAAAGCACATGTTTCCTTTTTTTCTTGATCTTTTGGGGTTATTATTCCTAGAAAAAGGGAATTTCTATGACATCTCTATTAGGAAAATCCCTTAAAAGATTCAATAAGAATAAACACACTATCACAGGGGGCACCAGGATTTGAACCTGGGACCTCTTGATCTGCAGTCAAATGCACTACCACTGAGCTATACCCCCACAACACTTTTGCTGACAACACATTGAAAACGGTTTTGTAAAAGAGCCAACTGATAGTCATACATTTGTTGACCATGAATGCACACGAATACTTTAAAAATTTTAAATAAACAAATTAAATGTACTCTTCCACGGTTGCATTAGGAGTTGATCACATTATCACACTTTATTAACAGTTTTGTAACAAAGCCAAATGTCAATCGACAATTCCTGGAACGTAAAAGCACATGTTTCCTTTTTTTCTTGAACTTTTGAGGTTATTATTACTAGAAAAATGGAATTTCTATGACATCTCTATTAGGAAAATGCCTTAAAAAATTCAATAAGAATAAAAACACTATCACAGGGGGCACCAGGATTTGAACATGGGACCTCTTGATCTGCAGTCAAATGCTCTACCACTGAGCTATACCCTCACAACTTTTTGGCTGAGTTCACATTATTAACAGTTTTGTAAAAGTAAATGAATCCTTTTTTTCTTTAACTTTTGAGGTTATTATTCCTAGAAAAATAGACTTTAAATTACATCTCTATTAGGAAAGTCCTATTTAAATAATAATGAACACACTATCACAGGGGGCACCAGGATTTGAACCTGGGACCTCTTGATCTGCAGTCAAATGCTCAACCATGAGCTATACCCCCACAACACTTTTGCTGACAACACATTGAAAACGGTTTTGTAAAAGAGCCAACTGATAGTCATACATTTGTTGACCATGAATGCACACGATTACTTTAGAAAATAAAAAAAAAAAAATTAAATGTACTTTTCCAAGGGGGCATTAGGAGTTGATCACATTATCACACCTTATTAACAGTTTTGTAAAAGAGCCAAATGTCAATCGACAATTCCTGGAACGTAAAAGGACATGTTTCCTTTTTTTCTTGAACTTTTGAGGTTATTATTACTAGAAAAAGGGAATTTTTAAGAAATCTCTATTAGGAACATCCCTTAAAAAATTCAATAAGAATGAACACACTATCACAGGGGGCACCAGGATTTGAACCTGGGACCTCTTGATCTGCAGTCAAATGCTCTATCACTGAGCTATACCCCCACAATTTTTTGGCTGAGTTCACATTATTAACAGTTTTGTAAAAGTAAATGAATCCTTTTTTTCTTTAACTTTTGAGGTTATTATTCCTAGAAAAATAGACTTTCCATGACATATCTATTAGGAAAGTCCTATTTAAATAATAACGAACACACTATCACAGGGGGCACCAGGATTTGAACCTGTGACCTCTTGATCTGCAGTCAAATGCTCTACCACTGAGCTATACCCCCACAACACTTTTGCTGACAACACATTGAAAACGGTTTTGTAATAGAGCCAACTGACAGTCATACATTTGTTGACCATGAATGCATACGAATACTTTAAAAAATTTAAATAAACAAATTAAATGTACTCTTCCACGGTGGCATTAGGGGTTGATCACATTATCACACTTTATTAACAGTTTTGTATCAAAGCCAAATGTCAATCGACAATTCCTGGAACGTAAAAGCACATGTTTCCTTTTTTTCTTGAACTTTTGAGGTTATTATTACTAGAAAAAAGGAATTTCTATGACATCTCTATTAGGAAAATGCCTTAAAAAATTCAATAAGAATAAAAACACTATCATAGGGGGCACCAGGATTTGAAATTGGGACCTCTTGATCTGCAGTCAAATGCTCGACCACTGAGCTATACCCCCACAACTTTTTGGCTGAGTTCACATTATTAACAGTTTTGTAAAAGTAAATGAATACTTTTTTTCTTTAACTTTTGAGGTTATTATTCCTAGATAAATAGACTTTAAATGACATCTCTATTAGGAAAGTCCTATTTAAATAATAAGAAACACACTATCACAGGGGGCACCAGGATTTGAACCTGGGACCTCTTGATCTGCAGTCAAATGCTCTACCACTGAGCTATACCCCCACAACACTTTTGCTAACAACACATTGAAAACGGTTTTGTAAAACAGCCAACTGATAGTCATACATTTGTTGACCATGAATGCACACGAATACTTTAAAAAATTTAAATAAACAAATTAAATGTACTCTTCCACGGTGGCATTAGGAGTTGATCACATTATCACACTTTATTAACAGTTTTGTAAAAGAGCCAAATGTCAATCGACAATTCCTGGAACGTAAAAGCACATGTTTCCTTTTTTTCTTGAACTTTTGAGGTTATTATTACTGGAAAAAGGGAATTTCTATGACATCTCTATTAGGAAAATCCCTTAAAAAATTCAATAAGAATGAACACACTATCACAGGGGGCACCAAGATTTGAACCTGGGACCTCTTGATCTGCAGTCAAATGCTCTACCACTGAGCTATACCCCCACAACTTTTTTGTTGAGTTCACATTATTATCAGTTTTGTAAAAGTAAATTAATCCTTTTTTTCTTTAACTTTTGAGGTTATTATTACTAGAAAAATAGACTTTACATGACATCTCTATTAGGAAAGTCCTGTTTAAATAATAATGAACACACAGGGGGCACCAGGATTTGAACCTGGGACCTCTTGATCTGCAGTCAAATGCTCTACCACTGAGCTATACCCCCACAAATTTTTGGCTGAGTTCACATTATTAACAGTTTTGTAAAAGTAAATGAATCCTTTTCTTCTTTAACTTTTGAGGTTATTATTCCTAGAAAAATAGACTTTACATGACATCTCTATTAGGAAAGTCCTATTTAAATAACAATGAACACACTATCACAGGGGGCACCAGGATTTGAACCTGGGACCTCTTGATCTGCAGTCAAATGCTATACCACTGAGCTATACCCCCACAACACTTTTGCTGACAACACATTGAAAACGGTTTTGTAAAAGAGCCAACTGATAGTCATACATTTGTTGACCATGAATGCACACGATTACTTTAGAAAATAAAAACAAAAAAAATTAAATGTACTTTTCCAAGGGGGCATTAGGAGTTGATCACATTATCACACTTTATTAACAGTTTTGTAAAAGAGCCAAATGTCAATCGACAATTCCTGGAACGTAAAAGCACATGTTTCCTTTTTTTCTTGAACTTTTGAGGTTATTATTCCTAGAAAAAGGGAATTTCTAAGACATCTCTATTATGAACATCCCTTAAAAAATTCAATAAGAATGAACACACTATCACAGGGGGCACCAGGATTTGAACCTGGGACATCTTGACTGAGCTAAACCCCCACAACACTTTCACTGACAACACAATGAAAACGGTTTTGTAAACAAAAAAAATATCAATGCTCGTATACAGGGGGCACCTGGATTTTAACCTGGGACCTCTTGATCTGCAGTCAAATGCTCTACCACTGAGCTATACCCCCACAACACTTTTGCTGACAACACATTGAAAACGGTTTTGTAAAAGAGCCAACTGATAGTCATACATTTGTTGACCATGAATGGACACGAATACTTTAAAAAATTTAAATAAACAAATTAAATGTACTCTTCCACGGTGGCATTAGGAGTTGATCACATTATCACACTTTATTAACAGTTTTGTAAAAGAGCCAAATGTCAATCGGCAATTCCTGGAGCGTAAAAGCACATGTTTCCTTTTTTTCTTGAACTTTTGAGGTTATTATTACTAGAAAAAGGGAATTTCTATGACATCTCTATTAGGAAAATCCCTTTAAAAATTCAATAAGAATGAACACACTATCACAGGAGGCACCAGGATTTGAACCTGGGACCTCTTGATCTGCAGTCAAATGCTCTACCACTGAGCTATACCCCCACATTTTTTTTTGCTGAGTTCACATTATTAACAGTTTTGTAAAAGTAAATAAATCCTTTTTTCTTTAACTTTTGAGGTTATTATTCCTAGAAAAATAGACTTTAAATGACATCTCTATTAGGAAAGTCCTATTTAAATAATAATGAACAAACTATCACAGGGGGCACCAGGATTTGAACCTGGGACCTCTTGATCTGCAGTCACATGCTCTACCACTGATCTATACACCCACAACACTTTTGCTGACAACACATTGAAAACGGTTTTGTAAAAGAGCCAACTGATAGTCATACATTTGTTGACCATGAATGCACACGAATACTTTAGAAAATAAAAAAAAAAAAATTAAATGTACTTTTCCAAGGGGGCATTAGGAGTTGATCACATTATCACACCTTATTAACAGTTTTGTAACAAAGCCAAATGTCAATCGACAATTCCTGGAACGTAAAAGGACATGTTTCCTTTTTTTCTTGAACTTTTGAGGTTATTATTACTAGAAAAAGGGAATTTCTAAGAAATCTCTATTAGGAACATCCCTTAAAAAATTCAATAAGAATGAACACACTATCACAGGGGGCACCAGGATTTGAACCTGGGACGTCTTGACTGAGCTAAACCCCCACAACACTTTCACTGACAACACAATGAAAACGGTTTTGTAAACAAAAAAAAAAATCAATGCTCGTATACAGGGGGCACCTGGATTTGAACCTGGGACCTCTTGATCTGCAGTCAAATGCTGTACCACTGAGCTATACCCCCACATCTTTTTGCTTGAGTTCACATCCTTAACAGTTTTGTAAAAGAGCCAAAAGGCAGTCGACAATTCCTGGAACCTGAAAGTAAATGATCCTTATTTTGACAACACATTGAAAACTGTTTTGTAAAAGAGCCAACTGACAGTCATACATTTGTTGACCGTAAATGCACACGAATACTTAAAAAAATTAAAATAAACAAATTAAATGTACTCTTCCAAGGTGGCACTAGGAGTTGATCACATTATCACACATTATTGACAGTTTTATACAAAAGCCAAATGTCAATCGACAAATCCTGGAACGTAAAAGCACATGTTTCCTTTTTTTCTTGATCTTTTGGTGTTATTATTCCTAGAAAAAGGGAATTTCTATGACATCTCTATTAGGAAAATCCCTTAAAAGATTCAATAAGAATAAACACACTATCACAGGTGGCACCAGGATTTGAACCTGGGACCTCTTGATCTGCAGTCAAATGCTCTACGACTGAGCTATACCCCCACAACTTTTTGGCTGAGTTCACATTATTAACAGTTTTGTAAAAGTAAATGAATCATTTTTTTCTTTAACTTTTGAGGTTATTATTCCTAGAAAAATAGACTTTAAATGACATCTCTATTAGGAAAGTCCTATTTAAATAATAAGAAACACACTATCACAGGGGGCACCAGGATTTGAACCTGGGACCTCTTGATCTGCAGTCAAATGCTCTACCACTGAGCTATACCCCCACAACACTTTTGCTAACAACACATTGAAAACGGTTTTGTAAAACAGCCAACTGATAGTCATACATTTGTTGACCATGAATGCACACGAATACTTTAAAAAATTTAAATAAACAAATTAAATGTACTCTTCCACGGTGGCATTAGGAGTTGATCACATTATCACACTTTATTAACAGTTTTGTAAAAGAGCCAAATGTCAATCGACAATTCCTGGAACGTAAAAGCACATGTTTCCTTTTTTTCTTGAACTTTTGAGGTTATTATTACTAGAAAAAGGGAATTTCTATGACATCTCTATTAGGAAAATGCCTTAAAAAATTCAATAAGAATGAACACACTATCACAGGGGGCACCAAGATTTGAACCTGGGACCTCTTGATCTGCAGTCAAATGCTCTACCACTGAGCTATACCCCCACAAATTTTTGGCTGAGTTCACATTATTAACAGTTTTGTAAAAGTAAATGAATCCTTTTCTTCTTTAACTTTTGAGGTTATTATTCCTAGAAAAATAGACTTTACATGACATCTCTATTAGGAAAGTCCTGTTTAAATAATAATGAACACACAGGGGGCACCAGGATTTGAACCTGGGACCTCTTGATCTGCAGTCAAATGCTCTACCACTGAGCTATACCCCCACATTTTTTTTGCTGAGTTCACATTATTAACAGTTTTGTAAAAGTAAATGAATCCTTTTTTCTTTAACTTTTGAGGTTATTATTCCTAGAAAAATAGACTTTAAATGACATCTCTATTAGGAAAGTCCTATTTAAATAATAATGAACACACTATCACAGGGGGCACCAGGATTTGAACCTGGGACCTCTTGATCTGCAGTCACATGCTCTACCACTGTTCTATACACCCACAACACTTTTGCTGACAACACATTGAAAACGGTTTTGTAAAAGAGCCAACTGATAGTCATACATTTGTTGACCATGAATGCACACGAATACTTTAGAAAATAAAAAAAAAAAAATTAAATGTACTTTTCCAAGGGGGCATTAGGAGTTGATCACATTATCACACCTTATTAACAGTTTTGTAACAAAGCCAAATGTCAATCGACAATTCCTGGAACGTAAAAGGACATGTTTCCTTTTTTTCTTGAACTTTTGAGGTTATTATTACTAGAAAAAGGGAATTTCTAAGAAATCTCTATTAGGAACATCCCTTAAAAAATTCAATAAGAATGAACACACTATCACAGGGGGCACCAGGATTTGAACCTGGGACGTCTTGACTGAGCTAAACCCCCACAACACTTTTGCTGACAACACATTGAAAACTGTTTTGTAAAAGAGCCAACTGACAGTCATACATTTGTTGACCGTAAATGCACACGAATACTTAAAAAAATTAAAATAAACAAATTAAATGTACTCTTCCAAGGTGGCACTAGGAGTTGATCACATTATCACACATTATTGACAGTTTTATACAAAAGCCAAATGTCAATCGACAAATCCTGGAACGTAAAAGCACATGTTTCCTTTTTTTCTTGATCTTTTGGTGTTATTATTCCTAGAAAAAGGGAATTTCTATGACATCTCTATTAGGAAAATCACTTAAAAGATTCAATAAGAATAAACACACTATCACAGGGGGCACCAGGATTTGAACCTGGGACCTCTTGATCTGCAGTCAAATGCTCTACGACTGAGCTATACCCCCACAACTTTTTGGCTGAGTTCACATTATTAACAGTTTTGTAAAAGTAAATGAATCATTTTTTTCTTTAACTTTTGAGGTTATTATTCCTAGAAAAATAGACTTTAAATGACATCTCTATTAGGAAAGTCCTATTTAAATAATAAGAAACACACTATCACAGGGGGCACCAGGATTTGAACCTGGGACCTCTTGATCTGCAGTCAAATGCTCTACCACTGAGCTATACCCCCACAACACTTTTGCTAACAACACATTGAAAACGGTTTTGTAAAACAGCCAACTGATAGTCATACATTTGTTGACCATGAATGCACACGAATACTTTAAAAAATTTAAATAAACAAATTAAATGTACTCTTCCACGGTGGCATTAGGAGTTGATCACATTATCACACTTTATTAACAGTTTTGTAAAAGAGCCAAATGTCAATCGACAATTCCTGGAACGTAAAAGCACATGTTTCCTTTTTTTCTTGAACTTTTGAGGTTATTATTACTAGAAAAAGGGAATTTCTATGACATCTCTATTAGGAAAATCCCTTAAAAAATTCAATAAGAATGAACACACTATCACAGGGGGCACCAAGATTTGAACCTGGGACCTCTTGATCTGCAGTCAAATGCTCTACCACTGAGCTATACCCCCACAACTTTTTTGTTGAGTTCATATTATTAACAGTTTTGTAAAAGTAAATTAATCCTTTTTTTCTTTAACTTTTGAGGTTATTATTACTAGAAAAATAGACTTTACATGACATCTCTATTAGGAAAGTCCTGTTTAAATAATAATGAACACACAGGGGGCACCAGGATTTGAACCTGGGACCTCTTGATCTGCAGTCAAATGCTCTACCACTGAGCTATACCCCCACAAATTTTTGGCTGAGTTCACATTATTAACAGTTTTGTAAAAGTAAATGAATACTTTTCTTCTTTAACTTTTGAGGTTATTATTCCTAGAAAAATAGACTTTACATGACATCTCTATTAGGAAAGTCCTATTTAAATAATAATGAACACACTATCACAGGGGGCACCAGGATTTGAACCTGGGACGTCTTGACTGAGCTAAACCCCCACAACACTTTCACTGACAACACAATGAAAACGGTTTTGTAAACAAAAAAAAAATCAATGCTCGTATACAGGGGGCACCTGGATTTGAACCTGAGACCTCTTGATCTGCAGTAAAATGCTGTACCACTGAGCTATACCCCCACATCTTTTTGCTTGAGTTCACATCCTTAACAGTTTTGTAAAAGAGCCAAAAGGCAGTCGACAATTCCTGGAACCTGAAAGTAAATGATCCTTATTTTGACATCACATTGAAAACTGTTTTGTAAAAGAGCCAACTGACAGTCATACATTTGTTGACCGTAAATGCACACGAATACTTAAAAAAATTAAAATAAACAAATTAAATGTACTCTTCCAAGGTGGCACTAGGAGTTGATCACATTATCACACATTATTGACAGTTTTATACAAAAGCCAAATGTCAATCGACAAATCCTGGAACGTAAAAGCACATGTTTCCTTTTTTTCTTGATCTTTTGGGGTTATTATTCCTAGAAAAAGGGAATTTCTATGACATCTCTATTAGGAAAATCCCTTAAAAGATTCAATAAGAATGAACACACTATCACAGGGGGCACCAGGATTTGAACCTGGGACCTCTTGATCTGCAGTGAAATGCTCTACCACTGCGCTATACCCCCACAACACTTTTGCTGACAACACATTGAAAACGGTTTTGTAAAAGAGCCAACTGATAGTCATACATTTGTTGACCATGAATTCACACGATTACTTTAGAAAATAAAAACAAAAAAAATTAAATGTACTTTTCCAAGGGGGCATTAGGAGTTGATCACATTATCACACCTTATTAACAGTTTTGTAACAAAGCCAAATGTCAATTGACAATTCCTGGAACGTAAAAGGACATGTTTCCTTTTTTTCTTGAACTTTTGAGGTTATTATTACTAGAAAAAGGGAATTTCTAAGACATCTCTATTATGAACATCCCTTAAAAAATTCAATAAGAATGAACACACTATCACAGGGGGCACCAGGATTTGAACCTGGGACATCTTGACTGAGCTAAACCCCCACAACACTTTCACTGACAACACAATGAAAACGGTTTTGTAAACAAAAAAAATATCAATGCTCGTATACAGGGGGCACCTAGATTTTAACCTGGGACCTCTTGATCTGCAGTCAAATGCTCTACCACTGAGCTATACCCCCACAACACTTTTGCTGACAACACATTGAAAACGGTTTTGTAAAAGAGCCAACTGATAGTCATACATTTGTTGACCATGAATGGACACGAATACTTTAAAAAATTTAAATAAACAAATTAAATGTACTCTTCCACGGTGGCATTAGGAGTTGATCACATTATCACACTTTATTAACAGTTTTGTAAAGGAGCCAAATGTCAATCGACAATTCCTGGAGCGTAAAAGCACATGTTTCCCTTTTTTCTTGAACTTTTGAGGTTATTATTACTAGAAAAAGGGAATTTCTATGACATCTCTATTAGGAAAATCCCTTTAAAAATTCAATAAGAATGAACACACTATCACAGGGGGCACCAGGATTTGAACCTGGGACCTCTTGATCTGCAGTCAAATGCTCTACCACTGAGCTATACCCCCACATTTTTTTTGCTGAGTTCACATTATTAACAGTTTTGTAAAAGTAAATGAATCCTTTTTTCTTTAACTTTTGAGGTTATTATTCCTAGAAAAATAGACTTTAAATGACATCTCTATTAGGAAAGTCCTATTTAAATAATAATGAACACACTATCACAGGGGGCACCAGGATTTGAACCTGGGACCTCTTGATCTGCAGTCACATGCTCTACCACTGTTCTATACACCCACAACACTTTTGCTGACAACACATTGAAAACGGTTTTGTAAAAGAGCCAACTGATAGTCATACATTTGTTGACCATGAATGCACACGAATACTTTAGAAAATAAAAAAAAAAAAATTAAATGTACTTTTCCAAGGGGGCATTAGGAGTTGATCACATTATCACACCTTATTAACAGTTTTGTAACAAAGCCAAATGTCAATCGACAATTCCTGGAACGTAAAAGGACATGTTTCCTTTTTTTCTTGAACTTTTGAGGTTATTATTACTAGAAAAAGGGAATTTCTAAGAAATCTCTATTAGGAACATCCCTTAAAAAATTCAATAAGAATGAACACACTATCACAGGGGGCACCAGGATTTGAACCTGGGACGTCTTGACTGAGCTAAACCCCCACAACACTTTTGCTGACAACACATTGAAAACTGTTTTGTAAAAGAGCCAACTGACAGTCATACATTTGTTGACCGTAAATGCACACGAATACTTAAAAAAATTAAAATAAACAAATTAAATGTACTCTTCCAAGGTGGCACTAGGAGTTGATCACATTATCACACATTATTGACAGTTTTATACAAAAGCCAAATGTCAATCGACAAATCCTGGAACGTAAAAGCACATGTTTCCTTTTTTTCTTGATCTTTTGGTGTTATTATTCCTAGAAAAAGGGAATTTCTATGACATCTCTATTAGGAAAATCACTTAAAAGATTCAATAAGAATAAACACACTATCACAGGGGGCACCAGGATTTGAACCTGGGACCTCTTGATCTGCAGTCAAATGCTCTACGACTGAGCTATACCCCCACAACTTTTTGGCTGAGTTCACATTATTAACAGTTTTGTAAAAGTAAATGAATCATTTTTTTCTTTAACTTTTGAGGTTATTATTCCTAGAAAAATAGACTTTAAATGACATCTCTATTAGGAAAGTCCTATTTAAATAATAAGAAACACACTATCACAGGGGGCACCAGGATTTGAACCTGGGACCTCTTGATCTGCAGTCAAATGCTCTACCACTGAGCTATACCCCCACAACACTTTTGCTAACAACACATTGAAAACGGTTTTGTAAAACAGCCAACTGATAGTCATACATTTGTTGACCATGAATGCACACGAATACTTTAAAAAATTTAAATAAACAAATTAAATGTACTCTTCCACGGTGGCATTAGGAGTTGATCACATTATCACACTTTATTAACAGTTTTGTAAAAGAGCCAAATGTCAATCGACAATTCCTGGAACGTAAAAGCACATGTTTCCTTTTTTTCTTGAACTTTTGAGGTTATTATTACTAGAAAAAGGGAATTTCTATGACATCTCTATTAGGAAAATCCCTTAAAAAATTCAATAAGAATGAACACACTATCACAGGGGGCACCAAGATTTGAACCTGGGACCTCTTGATCTGCAGTCAAATGCTCTACCACTGAGCTATACCCCCACAACTTTTTTGTTGAGTTCATATTATTAACAGTTTTGTAAAAGTAAATTAATCCTTTTTTTCTTTAACTTTTGAGGTTATTATTACTAGAAAAATAGACTTTACATGACATCTCTATTAGGAAAGTCCTGTTTAAATAATAATGAACACACTATCACAGGGGGCACCAGGATTTGAACCTGGGACGTCTTGACTGAGCTAAACCCCCACAACACTTTCACTGACAACACAATGAAAACGGTTTTGTAAACAAAAAAAAAATCAATGCTCGTATACAGGGGGCACCTGGATTTGAACCTGAGACCTCTTGATCTGCAGTAAAATGCTGTACCACTGAGCTATACCCCCACATCTTTTTGCTTGAGTTCACATCCTTAACAGTTTTGTAAAAGAGCCAAAAGGCAGTCGACAATTCCTGGAACCTGAAAGTAAATGATCCTTATTTTGACATCACATTGAAAACTGTTTTGTAAAAGAGCCAACTGACAGTCATACATTTGTTGACCGTAAATGCACACGAATACTTAAAAAAATTAAAATAAACAAATTAAATGTACTCTTCCAAGGTGGCACTAGGAGTTGATCACATTATCACACATTATTGACAGTTTTATACAAAAGCCAAATGTCAATCGACAAATCCTGGAACGTAAAAGCACATGTTTCCTTTTTTTCTTGATCTTTTGGGGTTATTATTCCTAGAAAAAGGGAATTTCTATGACATCTCTATTAGGAAAATCCCTTAAAAGATTCAATAAGAATGAACACACTATCACAGGGGGCACCAGGATTTGAACCTGGGACCTCTTGATCTGCAGTGAAATGCTCTACCACTGCGCTATACCCCCACAACACTTTTGCTGACAACACATTGAAAACGGTTTTGTAAAAGAGCCAACTGATAGTCATACATTTGTTGACCATGAATTCACACGATTACTTTAGAAAATAAAAACAAAAAAAATTAAATGTACTTTTCCAAGGGGGCATTAGGAGTTGATCACATTATCACACCTTATTAACAGTTTTGTAACAAAGCCAAATGTCAATTGACAATTCCTGGAACGTAAAAGGACATGTTTCCTTTTTTTCTTGAACTTTTGAGGTTATTATTACTAGAAAAAGGGAATTTCTAAGACATCTCTATTATGAACATCCCTTAAAAAATTCAATAAGAATGAACACACTATCACAGGGGGCACCAGGATTTGAACCTGGGACATCTTGACTGAGCTAAACCCCCACAACACTTTCACTGACAACACAATGAAAACGGTTTTGTAAACAAAAAAAATATCAATGCTCGTATACAGGGGGCACCTAGATTTTAACCTGGGACCTCTTGATCTGCAGTCAAATGCTCTACCACTGAGCTATACCCCCACAACACTTTTGCTGACAACACATTGAAAACGGTTTTGTAAAAGAGCCAACTGATAGTCATACATTTGTTGACCATGAATGGACACGAATACTTTAAAAAATTTAAATAAACAAATTAAATGTACTCTTCCACGGTGGCATTAGGAGTTGATCACATTATCACACTTTATTAACAGTTTTGTAAAGGAGCCAAATGTCAATCGACAATTCCTGGAGCGTAAAAGCACATGTTTCCCTTTTTTCTTGAACTTTTGAGGTTATTATTACTAGAAAAAGGGAATTTCTATGACATCTCTATTAGGAAAATCCCTTTAAAAATTCAATAAGAATGAACACACTATCACAGGGGGCACCAGGATTTGAACCTGGGACCTCTTGATCTGCAGTCAAATGCTCTACCACTGAGCTATACCCCCACATTTTTTTTGCTGAGTTCACATTATTAACAGTTTTGTAAAAGTAAATGAATCCTTTTTTCTTTAACTTTTGAGGTTATTATTCCTAGAAAAATAGACTTTAAATGACATCTCTATTAGGAAAGTCCTATTTAAATAATAATGAACACACTATCACAGGGGGCACCAGGATTTGAACCTGGGACCTCTTGATCTGCAGTCACATGCTCTACCACTGATCTATACACCCACAACACTTTTGCTGACAACACATTGAAAACGGTTTTGTAAAAGAGCCAACTGATAGTCATACATTTGTTGACCATGAATGCACACGAATACTTTAGAAAATAAAAAAAAAAAAATTAAATGTACTTTTCCAAGGGGGCATTAGGAGTTGATCACATTATCACACCTTATTAACAGTTTTGTAACAAAGCCAAATGTCAATCGACAATTCCTGGAACGTAAAAGGACATGTTTCCTTTTTTTCTTGAACTTTTGAGGTTATTATTACTAGAAAAAGGGAATTTCTAAGAAATCTCTATTAGGAACATCCCTTAAAAAATTCAATAAGAATGAACACACTATCACAGGGGGCACCAGGATTTGAACCTGGGACATCTTGACTGAGCTAAACCCCCACAACACTTTCACTGACAACACAATGAAAACGGTTTTGTAAACAAAAAAAATATCAATGCTCGTATACAGGGGGCACCTGGATTTGAACCTGGGACCTCTTGATCTGCAGTCAAATGCTGTACCACTGAGCTATACCCCCACATCTTTTTGCTTGAGTTCACATCCTTAACAGTTTTGTAAAAGAGCCAAAAGGCAGTCGACAATTCCTGGAACCTGAAAGTAAATGATCCTTATTTTCACAACACATTGAAAACTGTTTTGTAAAAGAGCCAACTGACAGTAATACATTTGTTGACCATGAATGCACACGAATACTTTAAAAAATGTATATAAACAAATTAAATGTACTCTTCCACGGTGGCATTAGGGGTTGATCACATTATCACACTTTATTAACAGTTTTGTAACAAAGCCAAATGTCAATCGACAATTTCTGGAACGTAAAAGCACATGTTTCCTTTTTTTCTTGAACTTTTGAGGTTATTATTACTAGAAAAAGGGAATTTCTATGACATCTCTATTAGGAAAATGCCTTAAAAAATTCAATAAGAATAAAAACACTATCACAGGGGGCACCAGGATTTGAAATTGGGACCTCTTGATCTGCAGTCAAATGCTCTACCACTGAGCTATACCCCCACAACTTCTTGGCTGAGTTCACATTATTAACAGTTTTGTAAAAGAAAATGAATCCTTTTTTTCTTTAACTTTTGAGGTTATTATTCCTAGATAAATAAACTTTAAATGACATCTCTATTAGGAAAGTCCTATTTAAATAATAATAAACACACTATCACAGGGGGCACCAGGATTTGAACCTGGGACCTCTTGATCTGCAGTCAAATTCTCTACCACTGAGCTATACTCGCACAACACTTTTGCTGACAACACATTGAAAACGGTTTTGTAAAAGAGCCAACTGATAGTCATACATTTGTTGACCATGAATGCACACGAATACTTTAGAAAAAAAAAAAAAAAAAACTAAATGTACTTTTCCAAGGGGGAATTAGGAGTTGATCACATTATCACACTTTATTAACAGTTTTGTAAAAGAGCCAAATGTCAATCGACAATTCCTGGAACGTAAAAGCACATGTTTCCTTTTTTTCTCTAACTTTTGAGGTTATTATTACTAGAAAAAGGGAATTTCTATGACATCTCTATTAGGAAAATCCCTTAAAAAATTCAATAAGAATGAACACACTATAAAAGGGGGCACCAGGATTTGAACCTGGGACCTCTTGATCTGCAGTCAAATGATCTACCACTGAGCTATACCCCCACAACACTTTTGCTGACGACACATTGAAAACGGTTTTGTAAAAGAGCCAACTGATGGTCATACATTTGTTGACCATGAATGCACACGAATACTTTAAAAAATGTAAATAAACAAATTAAATGTACTCTTCCACGGTGGCATTAGGAGTTCATCACATTATCACACTTTATTAACAGTTTTGTAAAAGAGCCAAATGTCAATCGACAATTCCTGGAGCGTAAAAGCACATGTTTCCTTTTTTTCTTGAACTTTTGAGGTTATTATTACTAGAAAAAGGGAATTTCTATGACATCTCTATTAGGAAAATCCCTTTAAAAATTCAATAAGAATGAACACACTATCACAGGGGGCACCAGGATTTGAACCTGGGACCTCTTGATCTGCAGTCAAATGCTCTACCACTGAGCTATACCCCCACAACTTTTTTGCTGAGTTTACATTATTAACAGTTTTGTAAAAGGAAATGAATCCTTTAATCTTTAACTTTTGAGGTTATTATTCCTAGAAAAATAGACTTTAAATGACATCTCTATTAGGAAAGTCCTATTTAAATAATAATGAACAAACTATCACAGGGGGCACCAGGATTTGAACCTGGGACCTCTTGATCTGCAGTCAAATGCTCTACCACTGAGCTATACCCCCACAAATTTTTGGCTGAGTTCACATTATTAACAGTTTTGTAAAAGTAAATAAATCTTTTTTTTCTTTAACTTTTGAGGTTATTATTCCTAGAAAAATAGACTTTACATGACATCTCTATTAGGAAAGTCCTATTTAAATAATAATGAACACACTATCACAGGGGGCACCAGGATTTGAACCTGGGACCTCTTGATCTGCAGTCAAATGCTCTACCACTGAGCTATACCCCCACAACACTTTTGCTGACAACACATTGAAAACGGTTTTGTAAAAGAGCCAACTGATAGTCATACATTTGTTGACCATGAATGCACACGATTACTTTAGAAAATAAAAACAAAAAAAATTAAATGTACTTTTCCAAGGGGGCATTAGGAGTTGATCACATTATCACACCTTATTAACAGTTTTGTAACAAAGCCAAATGTCAATCGACAATTCCTGGAATGTAAAAGGACATGTTTCCTTTTTTTCTTGAACTTTTGAGGTTATTATTACTAGAAAAAGGGAATTTCTAAGACATCTCTATTAGGAACATCCCTTAAAAAATTCAATAAGAATGAACACACTATCACAGGGGGCACCAGGATTTGAACCTGGGACGTCTTGACTGAGCTAAACCCCCACAACACTTTCACTGACAACACAATGAAAACGGTTTTGTAAACAAAAAAAAATCAATGCTCGTATACAGGGGGCACCTGGATTTGAACCTGGGACCTCTTGATCTGCAGTCAAATGCTCTACCACTGAGCTATTCCCCCACATCTTTTTGCTTGAGTTCACATCCTTAACAGTTTTGTAAAAGAGCCAAAAGGCAGTCGACAATTCCTGGAACCTGAAAGTAAATGATTCTTATTTTGACATCACATTGAAAACTGTTTTGTAAAAGAGCCAACTGACAGTCATACATTTGTTGACCGTAAATGCACACGAATACTTAAAAAAATTAAAATAAACAAATTAAATGTACTCTTCCAAGGTTGCACTAGGAGTTGATCACATTATCACACATTATTGACAGTTTTATACAAAAGCCAAATGTCAATCGACAAATCCTGGAACGTAAAAGCACATGTTTCCTTTTTTTCTTGATCTTTTGGGGTTATTATTCCTAGAAAAAGGGAATTTCTATGACATCTCTATTAGGAAAATCCCTTAAAAGATTCAATAAGAATAAACACACTATCAGAGGGGGCACCAGGATTTGAACCTGGGACCTCTTGATCTGCAGTCAAATGCTCTACCACTGAGCTATACCCCCACAACACTTTTGCTGACAACACATTGAAAACGGTTTTGTAAAAGAGCCAACTGACAGTCATACCTTTGTTGACCATGAATGCACACGAATACTTTAAAAAATTTAAATAAACAAATTAAATGTACTCTTCCACGGTGGCATTGGGAGTTGATCACATTATCACAGTTTATTAACAGTTTTGTAACAAAGCCAAATGTCAATAGACAATTCCTGGAACGTAAAAGCACATGTTTCCTTTTTTTCTTGAACTTTTGAGGTTATTATTACTAGAAAAAGGGAATTTCTAAGACATCTCTATTAGGAAAATCCCTTAAAAAATTCAATAAGACTGAACACACTATCACAGGGGGCACCAGGATTTGAACCTGGGACCTCTTGATCTGCAGTCAAATGCTCTACCACTGAGCTATACCCCCACAATTTTTTTGGCTGAGTTCACATTATTAACAGTTTTGTAAAAGTAAATTAATCCTTTTTTTCTTTAACTTTTGAGGTTATTATTACTAGAAAAATAGACTTTACATGACATCTCTATTAGGAAAGTCCTGTTTAAATAATAATGAACACACAGGGGGCACCAGGATTTGAACCTGGGACCTCTTGATCTGCAGTCAAATGCTCTACCACTGAGCTATACCCCCACAAATTTTTGGCTGAGTTCACATTATTAACAGTTTTGTAAAAGTAAATGAATCCTTTTCGTCTTTAACTTTTGAGGTTATTATTCCTAGAAAAATAGACTTTACATGACATCTCTATTAGGAAAGTCCTATTTAAATAATAATGAACACACTATCACAGGGGGCACCAGGATTTGAACCTGGGACCTCTTGATCTGCAGTCAAATGCTCTACCACTGAGCTATACCCCCACAACACTTTTGCTGACAACACATTGAAAACGGTTTTGTAAAAGAGCCAACTGATAGTCATACATTTGTTGACCATGAATGCACACGATTACTTTAGAAAATAAAAACAAAAAAAATTAAATGTACTTTTCCAAGGGGGCATTAGGAGTTGATCACATTATCACACCTTATTAACAGTTTTGTAACAAAGCCAAATGTCAATCGACAATTCCTGGAACGTAAAAGGACATGTTTCCTTTTTTTCTTGAACTTTTGAGGTTATTATTACTAGAAAAAGGGAATTTCTAAGACATCTCTATTAGGAACATCCCTTAAAAAATTCAATAAGAATGAACACACTATCACAGGGGGCACCAGGATTTGAACCTGGGACCTCTTGATCTGCAGTCAAATGCTCTAACACTGAGCTATACCCCCACAACTTTTTTGCTGAGTTCACATTATTAACAGTTTTGTAAAAGTAATTAATCCTTTTTTTCTTTAACTTTTGAGGTTATTATTACTAGAAAAATAGACTTTACATGACATCTCTATTAGGAAAGTCCTGTTTAAATAATAATGAACACACAGGGGGCACCAGGATTTGAACCTGGGACCTCTTGATCTGCAGTCAAATGCTCTACCACTGAGCTATACCCCCACAAATTTTTGGCTGAGTTCACATTATTAACAGTTTTGTAAAAGTAAATGAATCCTTTTCGTCTTTAACTTTTGAGGTTATTATTCCTAGAAAAATAGACTTTACATGACATCTCTATTAGGAAAGTCCTATTTAAATAATAATGAACACACTATCACAGGGGGCACCAGGATTTGAACCTGGGACCTCTTGATCTGCAGTCAAATGCTCTACCACTGAGCTATACCCCCACAACACTTTTGCTGACAACACATTGAAAACGGTTTTGTAAAAGAGCCAACTGATAGTCATACATTTGTTGACCATGAATGCACACGATTACTTTAGAAAATAAAAACAAAAAAAATTAAATGTACTTTTCCAAGGGGGCATTAGGAGTTGATCACATTATCACACTTTATTTACAGTTTTGTAAAAGAGCCAAATGTCAATCGACAATTCCTGGAACGTAAAAGCACATGTTTCCTTTTTTTCTTGAACTTTTGAGGTTATTATTACTAGAAAAAGGGAATTTCTATGACATCTCTATTAGGAAAATGCCTAAAAAAATTCAATAAGAATGAACACACTATCACAGGGGGCACCAGGATTTGAACCTGGGACCTCTTGATCTGCAGTCAAATGCTCTACCACTGAGCTATACCCCCACAACTTTTTGGCTGAGTTCACATTATTAACACTTTTGTAAAAGTAAATGAATCCTTTTTTTCTTTAACTTTTGAGGTTATTATTCCTAGAAAAATAGACTTTAAATGACATCTCTATTAGCAAAGTCCTATTTAAATAATAATGAACACACTATCACAGGGGGCACCAGGATTTGAACCTGGGACCTCTTGATCTGCAGTCAAATGCTCTACCACTGAGCTATACCCCCACAACACTTTTGCTGACAACACATTGAAAACGGTTTTGTAAAAGAGCCAACTGATAGTCATATATTTGTTGACCATGAATGCACACGAATACTTTAGAAAAAAAAAACAAAAAAAATTAAATGTTCTTTTCCAAGGGGGCATTAGGAGTTGATCACATTATCACACCTTATTAACAGTTTTGTAACAAAGCCAAATGTCAATCGACAATTCCTGGAACGTAAAAGGACATGTTTCCTTTTTTTCTTGAACTTTTGAGGTTATTATTACTAGAAAAAGGGAATTTCTAAGACATCTCTATTAGGAACATCCCTTAAAAAATTCAATAAGAATGAACACACTATCACAGGGGGCACCAGGATTTGAACCTGGGACCTCTTGATCTGCAGTCAAATGCTCTACCACTGAGCTATACCCCCACAACACTTTTGCTGACAACACATTGAAAACGGTTTTGTAAAAGAGCAAACTGATAGTCATACATTTGTTGACCATGAATGCACACGAATACTTTAAAAAATTTAAATAAACAAATTAAATGTACTCTTCCACGGTGGCATTAGGAGTTGATCACATTATCACACTTTATTAACAGTTTTGTAAAAGAGCCAAATGTCAATCGACAATTCCTGGAACGTAAAAGCACATGTTTCCTTTTTTTCTTGAACTTTTGAGGTTATTATTACTAGAAAAAGGGAATTTCTAAGACATCTCTATTAGGAAAATCCCTTAAAAAATTCAATAAGAATGAACACACTATCACAGGGGGCACCAAGATTTGAACCTGGGACCTCTTGATCTGCAGTCAAATGCTCTACCACTGAGCTATACCCCCACAACTTTTTTGCTGAGTTCACATTATTAACAGTTTTGTAAAAGTAATTAATCCTTTTTTTCTTTAACTTTTGAGGTTATTATTCCTAGAAAAATAGACTTTACATGACACTCTATTAGGAAAGTCCTATTTAAATAATAATGAACACACTATCACAGGGGGCACCAGGATTTGAACCTGGGACCTCTTGAACTGCAGTCAAATGCTCTACCACTGAGCTATACCCCCACAACACTTTTGCTGACAACACATTGAAAACGGTTTTGTAAAAGAGCCAACTGACAGTAATACATTTGTTGACCATGAATGCACACGAATACTTTAAAAAATGTATATAAACAAATTAAATGTACTCTTCCACTGTGGCATTAGGGGTTGATCACATTATCACACTTTATTAACAGTTTTGTAACAAAGCCAAATGTCAATCGACAATTCCTGGAACGTAAAAGGACATGTTTCCTTTTTTTCTTGAACTTTTGAGGTTATTATTACTAGAAAAAGGGAATTTCTAAGAAATCTCTATGAGGAACATCCCTTAAAAAATTCAATAAGAATGAACACACTATCACAGGGGGCACCAGGATTTGAACCTGGGACGTCTTGACTGAGCTAAACCCCCACAACACTTTCACTGACAACACAATGAAAACGGTTTTGTAAACAAAAAAAAAAATCAATGCTCGTATACAGGGGGCACCTGGATTTGAACCTGGGACCTCTTGATCTGCAGTCAAATGCTGTACCACTGAGCTATACCCCCACACCTTTTTGCTTGAGTTCACATCCTTAACAGTTTTGTAAAAGAGCCAAAAGGCAGTCGACAATTCCTGGAACCTGAAAGTAAATGATCCTTATTTTCACAACACATTGAAAACTGTTTTGTAAAAAAGCCAACTGACAGTCATACATTTGTTGACCGTAAATGCACACGAATACTTAAAAAAATTAAAATAAACAAATTAAATATACTCTTCCAAGGTTGCACTAGGAGTTGATCACATTATCACACATTATTGACAGTTTTATACAAAAGCCAAATGTCAATCGACAAATCCTGGAACGTAAAAGCACATGTTTCCTTTTTTTCTTGATCTTTTGGGGTTATTATTCCTAGAAAAAGGGAATTTCTATGACATCTCTATTAGGAAAATCCCTTAAAAGATTCAGTAAGAATAAACACACTATCACAGGGGGCACCAGGATTTGAACCTGGGACCTCTTGATCTGCAGTCAAATGCTCTACCACTGAGCTATACCCCCACAACACTTTTGCTGACAACACATTGAAAACTGTTTTGTAAAAGAGCCAACTGACAGTCATACATTTGTTGACCGTAAATGCACACGAATACTTAAAAAAATTAAAATAAACAAATTAAATATACTCTTCCAAGGTTGCACTAGGAGTTGATCACATTATCACACATTATTGACAGTTTTATACAAAAGCCAAATGTCAATCGACAAATCCTGGAACGTAAAAGCACATGTTTCCTTTTTTTCTTGATCTTTTGGGGTTATTATTCCTAGAAAAAGGGAATTTCTAAGACATCTCTATTAGGAAAATCCCTTAAAAGATTCAGTAAGAATAAACACACTATCACAGGGGGCACCAGGATTTGAACCTGGGACCTCTTGATCTGCAGTCAAATGCTCTACCACTGAGCTATACCCCCACAACACTTTTGCTGACAACACATTGAAAACGGTTTTGTAAAAGAGCAAACTGATAGTCATACATTTGTTGACCATGAATGCACACGAATACTTTAAAAAATTTAAATAAACAAATTAAATGTACTCTTCCACGGTGGCATTAGGAGTTGATCACATTATCACACTTTATTAACAGTTTTGTAAAAGAGCCAAATGTCAATCGACAATTCCTGGAACGTAAAAGCACATGTTTCCTTTTTTTCTTGAACTTTTGAGGTTATTATTACTAGAAAAATGGAATTTCTAAGACATCTCTATTAGGAAAATCCCTTAAAAAATTCAATAAGAATGAACACACTATCACAGGGGGCACCAAGATTTGAACCTGGGACCTCTTGATCTGCAGTCAAATGCTCTACCACTGAGCTATACCCCCACAACTTTTTTGCTGAGTTCACATTATTAACAGTTTTGTAAAAGTAATTAATCCATTTTTTCTTTAACTTTTGAGGTTATTATTACTAGAAAAATAGACTTTACATGACATCTCTATTAGGAAAGTCCTGTTTAAATAATAATGAACACACAGGGGGCACCAGGATTTGAACCTGGGACCTCTTGAACTGCAGTCAAATGCTCTACCACTGAGCTATACCCCCACAACACTTTTGCTGACAACACATTGAAAACGGTTTTGTAAAAGAGCCAACTGACAGTAATACATTTGTTGACCATGAATGCACACGAATACTTTAAAAAATGTATATAAACAAATTAAATGTACTCTTCCACGGTGGCATTAGGGGTTGATCACATTATCACACTTTATTAACAGTTTTGTAACAAAGCCAAATGTCAATCGACAATTTCTGGAACGTAAAAGCACATGTTTCCTTTTTTTCTTGAACTTTTGAGGTTATTATTACTAGAAAAAGGGAATTTCTATGACATCTCTATTAGGAAAATGCCTTAAAAAATTCAATAAGAATAAAAACACTATCACAGGGGGCACCAGGATTTGAAATTGGGACCTCTTGATCTGCAGTCAAATGCTCTACCACTGAGCTATACCCCCACAACTTCTTGGCTGAGTTCACATTATTAACAGTTTTGTAAAAGAAAATGAATCCTTTTTTTCTTTAACTTTTGAGGTTATTATTCCTAGATAAATAAACTTTAAATGACATCTCTATTAGGAAAGTCCTATTTAAATAATAATAAACACACTATCACAGGGGGCACCAGGATTTGAACCTGGGACCTCTTGATCTGCAGTCAAATTCTCTACCACTGAGCTATACCCGCACAACACTTTTGCTGACAACACATTGAAAACGGTTTTGTAAAAGAGCCAACTGATAGTCATACATTTGTTGACCATGAATGCACACGAATACTTTAGAAAAAAAAAAAAAAAAAACTAAATGTACTTTTCCAAGGGGGAATTAGGAGTTGATCACATTATCACACTTTATTAACAGTTTTGTAAAAGAGCCAATTGTCAATCGACAATTCCTGGAACGTAAAAGCACATGTTTCCTTTTTTTCTCTAACTTTTGAGGTTATTATTACTAGAAAAAGGGAATTTCTATGACATCTCTATTAGGAAAATCCCTTAAAAAATTCAATAAGAATGAACACACTATAAAAGGGGGCACCAGGATTTGAACCTGGGACCTCTTGATCTGCAGTCAAATGATCTACCACTGAGCTATACCCCCACAACACTTTTGCTGACGACACATTGAAAACGGTTTTGTAAAAGAGCCAACTGACAGTCATACCTTTGTTGACCATGAATGCACACGAATACTTTAAAAAATTTAAATAAACAAATTAAATGTACTCTTCCACGGTGGCATTGGGAGTTGATCACATTATCACAGTTTATTAACAGTTTTGTAACAAAGCCAAAAGTCAATAGACAATTCCTGGAACGTAAAAGCACATGTTTCCTTTTTTTCTTGAACTTTTGAGGTTATTATTACTAGAAAAAGGGAATTTCTAAGACATCTCTATTAGGAAAATCCCTTAAAAAATTCAATAAGACTGAACACACTATCACAGGGGGCACCAGGATTTGAACCTGGGACCTCTTGATCTGCAGTCAAATGCTCTACCACTGAGCTATACCCCCCCCATTTTTTTGGCTGAGTTCACATTATTAACAGTTTTGTAAAAGTAAATTAATCCTTTTTTTCTTTAACTTTTGAGGTTATTATTCCTAGAAAAATAGACTTTAAATGACATCTCTATTACGAAAGTCCTATTTAAATAATAATGAACACACTATCACAGGGGGCACCAGGATATGAACCTGGGACCTCTTAATCTGCAGTCAAATGCTCTACCACTGAGCTATACCCCCACAACACTTTTGCTAACAACACATTGAAAACGGTTTTGTAAAACAGCCAACTGATAGTCATACATTTGTTGACCATGAATGCACACGAATACTTTAAAAAATTTAAATAAACAAATTAAATGTACTCTTCCACGGTGGCATTAGGAGTTGATCACATTATCACACTTTATTAACAGTTTTGTAAAAGAGCCAAATGTCAATCGACAATTCCTGGAACGTAAAAGCAGATGTTTCCTTTTTTTCTTGAACTTTTGAGGTTATTATTACTAGAAAAAGGGAATTTCTATGACATCTCTATTAGGAAAATCCCTTAAAAAATTCAATAAGAATGAACACACTATCACAGGGGGCACCAAGATTTGAACCTGGGACCTCTTGATCTGCAGTCAAATGCTCTACCACTGAGCTATACCCCCACAACTTTTTTGCTGAGTTCACATTATTAACAGTTTTGTAAAAGTAATTAATCCTTTTTTTCTTTAACTTTTGAGGTTATCATTACTAGAAAAATAGACTTTACATGACATCTCTATTAGGAAAGTCCTGTTTAAATAATAATGAACACACAGGGGGCACCAGGATTTGAACCTGGGACCTCTTGATCTGCAGTCAAATGCTCTACCACTGAGCTATACCCCCACAAATTTTTGGCTGAGTTCACATTATTAACAGTTTTGTAAAAGTAAATGAATCCTTTTCGTCTTTAACTTTTGAGGTTATTATTCCTAGAAAAATAGACTTTACATGACATCTCTATTAGGAAAGTCCTATTTAAATAATAATGAACACACTATCACAGGGGGCACCAGGATTTGAACCTGGGACCTCTTGATCTGCAGTCAAATGCTCTACCACTGAGCTATACCCCCACAACACTTTTGCAGACAACACATTGAAAACGGTTTTGTAAAAGAGCCAACTGATAGTCATACATTTGTTGACCATGAATGCACACGATTACTTTAGAAAATAAAAACAAAAAAAATTAAATGTACTTTTCCAAGGGGGCATTAGGAGTTGATCACATTATCACACTTTATTAACAGTTTTGTAAAAGAGCCAAATGTCAATCGACAATTCCTGGAACGTAAAAGGACATGTTTCCTTTTTTTCTTGAACTTTTGAGGTTATTATTACTAGAAAAAGGGAATTTCTAAGACATCTCTATTAGGAACATCCCTTAAAAAATTCAATAAGAATGAACACACTATCACAGGGGGCACCAGGATTTGAACCTGGGACCTCTTGATCTGCAGTCAAATGCTCTACCACTGAGCTATACCCCCACAACACTTTTGCTGACAACACATTGAAAACGGTTTTGTAAAAGAGCAAACTGATAGTCATACATTTGTTGACCATGAATGCACACGAATACTTTAAAAAATTTAAATAAACAAATTAAATGTACTCTTCCACGGTGGCATTAGGAGTTGATCACATTATCACACTTTATTAACAGTTTTGTAAAAGAGCCAAATGTCAATCGACAATTCCTGGAACGTAAAAGCACGTTTCCTTTTTTTCTTGAACTTTTGAGGTTATTATTACTAGAAAAAGGGAATTTCTATGACATCTCTATTAGGAAAATCCCTTAAAAAATTCAATAAGAATGAACACACTATCACAGGGGGCACCAAGATTTGAACCTGGGACCTCTTGATCTTCAGTCAAATGCTCTACCACTGAGCTATACCCCCACAACTTTTTTGCTGAGTTCACATTATTAACAGTTTTGTAAAAGTAATTAATCCTTTTTTTCTTTAACTTTTGAGGTTATTATTACTAGAAAAATAGACTTTACATGACATCTCTATTAGGAAAGTCCTGTTTAAATAATAATGAACACACAGGGGGCACCAGGATTTGAACCTGGGACCTCTTGATCTGCAGTCAAATGCTCTACCACTGAGCTATACCCCCACAAATTTTTGGCTGAGTTCACATTATTAACAGTTTTGTAAAAGTAAATGAATCCTTTTCTTCTTTAACTTTTGAGGTTATTATTCCTAGAAAAATAGACTTTACATGACATCTCTATTAGGAAAGTCCTATTTAAATAATAATTAACACACTATCACAGGGGGCACCAGGATTTGAACCTGGGACCTCTTGATCTGCAGTCAAATGCTCTACCACTGAGCTATACCCCCACAACATTTTTGCTGACAACACATTGAAAACGGTTTTGTAAAAGAGCCAACTGATAGTCATACATTTGTTGACCATGAATGCACACGATTACTTTAGAAAATAAAAACAAAAAAACTTAAATGTACTTTTCCAAGGGGGCATTAGGAGTTGATCACATTATCACACTTTATTAACAGTTTTGTAAAAGAGCCAAATGTCAATCGACAATTCCTGGAACGTAAAAGCACATGTTTCCTTTTTTTCTTGAACTTTTGAGGTTATTATTACTAGAAAAGGGAATTTCTATGACATCTCTATTAGGAAAATGCCTAAAAAAATTCAATAAGAATGAACACACTATCACAGGGGGCACCAGGATTTGAACCTGGGACCTCTTGATCTGCAGTCAAATGCTCTACCACTGAGCTATACCCCCACAACTTTTTGGCTGAGTTCACATTATTAACAGTTTTGTAAAAGTAAATGAATCCTTTTTTTCTTTAACTTTTGAGGTTATTATTCCTAGAAAAATAGACTTTAAATGACATCTCTATTAGCAAAGTCCTTTTTAAATAATAATGAACACACTATCACAGGGGGCACCAGGATTTGAACCTGGGACCTCTTGATCTGCAGTCAAATGCTCTACCACTGAGCTATACCCCCACAACACTTTTGCTGACAACACATTGAAAACGGTTTTGTAAAAGAGCCAACTGATAGTCATATATTTGTTGACCATGAATGCACACGAATACTTTAGAAAATAAAAACAAAAAAAATTAAATGTACTTTTCCAAGGGGGCATTAGGAGTTGATCACATTATCACACCTTATTAACAGTTTTGTAACAAAGCCAAATGTCAATTGACAATTCCTGGAACGTAAAAGGACATGTTTCTTGAACTTTTGAGGTTATTATTACTAGAAAAAGGGAATTTCTAAGACATCTCTATTAGGAACATCCCTTAAAAAATTCAATAAGAATGAACACACTATCACAGGGGGCACCAGGATTTGAACCTGGGACGTCTTGACTGAGCTAAACCCCCACAACACTTTCACTGACAACACAATGAAAACGGTTTTGTAAACAAAAAAAAAAATCAATGCTCGTATACAGGGGGCACCTGGATTTGAACCTGGGACCTCTTGATCTTCAGTCAAATGCTCTACCACTGAGCTATTCCCCCACATCTTTTTGCTTGAGTTCACATCCTTAACAGTTTTGTAAAAGAGCCAAAAGGCAGTCGACAATTCCTGGAACCTGAAAGTAAATGATCCTTATTTTGACAACACATTGAAAACTGTTTTGTAAAAGAGCCAACTGACAGTCATACATTTGTTGACCGTAAATGCACACGAATACTTAAAAAAATTAAAATAAACAATATAAATGTACTCTTCCAAGGTTGCACTAGGAGTTGATCACATTATCACACATTATTGACAGTTTTATACAAAAGCCAAATGTCAATCGACAAATCCTGGAACGTAAAAGCACATGTTTCCTTTTTTTCTTGATCTTTTGGGGTTATTATTCCTAGAAAAAGGGAATTTCTATGACATCTCTATTAGAAAAATGCCTTAAAAAATTCAATAAGAATAAAAACACTATCACAGGGGGCACCAGGATTTGAAATTGGGACCTCTTGATCTGCAGTCAAATGCTCTACCACTGAGCTATACCCCCACAACTTTTTGGCTGAGTTCACATTATTAACAGTTTTGTAAAAGTAAATGAATCCTTTTTTTCTTTAACTTTTGAGGTTATTATTCCTAGAAAAATAGACTTTAAATGACATCTCTATTAGGAAAGTCCTATTTAAATAATAATGAACACACTATCACAGGGGGCACCAGGATTTGAACCTGGGACCTCTTGATCTGCAGTCAAATGCTCTACCACTGAGCTATACCCCCACAACACTTTTGCTGACAACACATTGAAAACGGTTTTGTAAAACAGCCAACTGATAGTCATACATTTGTTGACCATGAATGCACACGAATACTTTAAAAAATTTAAATAAACAAATTAAATGTACTCTTCCACGGTGGCATTAGGAGTTGATCACATTATCACACATTATTGACAGTTTTATACAAAAGCCAAATGTCAATCGACAATTCCTGGAACGTAAAAGCACATGTTTCCTTTTTTTCTTGAACTTTTGAGGTTATTATTACTAGAAAAAGGGAATTTCTATGACATCTCTATTAGGAAAATCCCTTAAAAAATTCAATAAGAATGAACACACTATCACAGGGGGCACCAAGATTTGAACCTGGGACCTCTTGATCTGCAGTCAAATGCTCTACCACTGAGCTATACCCCCACAACTTTTTTGCTGAGTTCACATTATTAACAGTTTTGTAAAAGTAATTAATCCTTTTTTTCTTTAACTTTTGAGGTTATTATTACTAGAAAAATAGACTTTACATGACATCTCTATTAGGAAAGTCCTGTTTAAATAATAATGAACACACAGGGGGCACCAGGATTTGAACCTGGGACCTCTTGATCTGCAGTCAAATGCTCTACCACTGAGCTATACCCCCACAAATTTTTGGCTGAGTTCACATTATTAACAGTTTTGTAAAAGTAAATGAATCCTTTTCGTCTTTAACTTTTGAGGTTATTATTCCTAGAAAAATAGACTTTACATGACATCTCTATTAGGAAAGTCCTATTTAAATAATAATGAACACACTATCACAGGGGGCACCAGGATTTGAACCTGGGACCTCTTGATCTGCAGTCAAATGCTCTACCACTGAGCTAAACCCCCACAAAACTTTTGCTGACAACACATTGAAAACGGTTTTGTAAAAGAGCCAACTGATAGTCATACATTTGTTGACCATGAATGCACACGATTACTTTAGAAAATAAAAACAAAAAAAATTAAATGTACTTTTCCAAGGGGGCATTAGGAGTTGATCACATTATCACACTTTATTAACAGTTTTGTAAAAGAGCCAAATGTCAATCGACAATTCCTGGAACGTAAAAGCACATGTTTCCTTTTTTTCTTGAACTTTTGAGGTTATTATTACTAGAAAAAGGGAATTTCTATGACATCTCTATTAGGAAAATGCCTAAAAAAATTCAATAAGAATGAACACACTATCACAGGGGGCACCAGGATTTGAACCTGGGACCTCTTGATCTGCAGTCAAATGCTCTACCACTGAGCTATACCCCCACAACTTTTTGGCTGAGTTCACATTATTAACAGTTTTGTAAAAGTAAATGAATCCTTTTTTTCTTTAACTTTTGAGGTTATTATTCCTAGAAAAATAGACTTTAAATGACATCTCTATTAGCAAAGTCCTATTTAAATAATAATGAACACACTATCACAGGGGGCACCAGGATTTGAACCTGGGACCTCTTGATCTGCAGTCAAATGCTCTACCACTGAGCTATACCCCCACAACACTTTTGCTGACAACACATTGAAAACGGTTTTGTAAAAGAGCCAACTGATAGTCATATATTTGTTGACCATGAATGCACACGAATACTTTAGAAAATAAAAACAAAAAAAATTAAATGTACTTTTCCAAGGGGGCATTAGGAGTTGATCACATTATCACACCTTATTAACAGTTTTGTAACAAAGCCAAATGTCAATCGACAATTCCTGGAACGTAAAAGGACATGTTTCCTTTTTTTCTTGAACTTTTGAGGTTATTATTACTAGAAAAAGGGAATTTCTAAGACATCTCTATTAGGAACATCCCTTAAAAAATTCAATAAGAATGAACACACTATCACAGGGGGCACCAGGATTTGAACCTGGGACCTCTTGATCTGCAGTCAAATGCTCTACCACTGAGCTATACCCCCACAACACTTTTGCTGACAACACATTGAAAACGGTTTTGTAAAAGAGCAAACTGATAGTCATACATTTGTTGACCATGAATGCACACGAATACTTTAAAAAATTTAAATAAACAAATTAAATGTACTCTTCCACGGTGGCATTAGGAGTTGATCACATTATCACACTTTATTAACAATTTTGTAACAAATCCAAATGTCAATCGACAATTCCTGGAACGTAAAAGCACATGTTTCCTTTTTTTCTTGAACTTTTGAGGTTATTATTACTAGAAAAATGGATTTTCTATGACATCTCTATTAGGAAAATGCCTTAAAAAATTCAATAAGAATAAAAACACTATCAAAGGGGGCACCAGGATTTGAACCTGGGACCTCTTGATCTGCAGTCAAATGCTCTACCACTGAGCTATACCCCCACAACTTTTTGGCTGAGTTCACATTATTAACAGTTTTGTAAAAGTAAATTAATCCTTTTTTTCTTTAACTTTTGAGGTTATTATTTCTAGAAAAATAGACTTTACATGACATCTCTATTAGGAAAGTCCTATTTAAATAATAATGAACACACTATCACAGGGGGCACCAGGATTTGAACCTGGGACCACTTGATCTGCAGTCAAATGCTCTACCACTGAGCTATACCCCCACAACACTTTTGCTGACAACACATTGAAAACGGATTTGTAAAAGAGCAAACTGATAGTCATACATTTGTTGACCATGAATGCACACGAATACTTTAGGAAAAAAAATAAATAATTAAATGTACTCTTCCAAGGTGGCACTAGGAGTTGATCACATTATCACACATTATTGACAGTTTTATACAAAAGCCAAATGTCAATCGACAAATCCTGGAACGTAAAAGCACATGTTTCCTTTTTTTCTTGATCTTTTGGGGTTATTATTCCTAGAAAAAGGGAATTTCTATGACATCTCTATTAGGAAAATCCCTTAAAAGATTCAATAAGAATAAACACACTATCACAGGGGGCACCAGGATTTGAACCTGGGACCTCTTGATCTGCAGTCAAATGCTCTACCACTGAGCTATACCCCCACAACACTTTTGCTGACAACACATTGAAAACGGTTTTGTAAAAGAGCCAACTGACAGTCATACCTTTGTTGACCATGAATGCACACGAATACTTTAAAAAATTTAAATAAACAAATTAAATGTACTCTTCCCCGGTGGCATTGGGAGTTGATCACATTATCACAGTTTATTAACAGTTTTGTAACAAAGCCAAATGTCAATAGACAATTCCTGGAACGTAAAAGCACATGTTTCCTTTTTTTCTTGAACTTTCGAGGTTATTATTACTAGAAAAAGGGAATTTCTAAGACATCTCTATTAGGAAAATCCCTTAAAAAATTCAATAAGAATGAACACACTATCACAGGGGGCACCAGGATTTGAACCTGGGACCTCTTGATCTGCAGTCAAATGCTCTACCACTGAGCTATACCTCCACAATTTTTTTGGCTGAGTTCACATTATTAACAGTTTTGTAAAAGTAAATTAATCCTTTTTTTCTTTAACTTTTGAGGTTATTATTCCTAGAAAAATAGACTTTAAATGACATCTCTATTACGAAAGTCCTATTTAAATAATAATGAACACACTATCACAGGGGGCACCAGGATTTGAACCTGGGACCTCTTGATCTGCAGTCAAATGCTCTACCACTGAGCTATACCCCCACAACACGTTTGCTGACAACACATTGAAAACGGTTTTGTAAAACAGCCAACTGATAGTCATACATTTGTTGACCATGAATGCACACGAATACTTTAAAAAATTTAAATAAACAAATTAAATGTACTCTTCCACGGTGGCATTAGGAGTTGATCACATTATCACACTTTATTAACAGTTTTGTAAAAGAGCCAAATGTCAATCGACAATTCCTGGAACGTAAAAGCACATGTTTCCTTTTTTTCTTGAACTTTTGAGGTTATTATTACTAGAAAAAGGGAATTTCTATGACATCTCTATTAGGAAAATCCCTTAAAAAATTCAATAAGAATGAACACACTATCACAGGGGGCACCAAGATTTGAACCTGGGACCTCTTGATCTGCAGTCAAATGCTCTACCACTGAGCTATACCCCCACAACTTTTTTGCTGAGTTCACATTATTAACCGTTTTGTAAAAGTAATTAATCCTTTTTTTCTTTAACTTTTGAGGTTATTATTACTAGAAAAATAGACTTTACATGACATCTCTATTAGGAAAGTCCTGTTTAAATAATAATGAACACACAGGGGGCACCAGGATTTGAACCTGTGACCTCTTGATCTGCAGTCAAATGCTCTACCACTGAGCTATACCCCCACAAATTTTTGGCTGAGTTCACATTATTAACAGTTTTGTAAAAGTAAATGAATCCTTTTCTTCTTTAACTTTTGAGGTTATTATTCCTAGAAAAATAGACTTTACATGACATCTCTATTAGGAAAGTCCTATTTAAATAATAATGAACACACTATCACAGGGGGCACCAGGATTTGAACCTGGGACCTCTTGATCTGCAGTCAAATGCTCTACCACTGAGCTATACCCCCACAACACTTTTGCTGACAACACATTGAAAATGGTTTTGTAAAAGAGCCAACTGATAGTCATACATTTGTTGACCATGAATGCACACGATTACTTTAGAAAATAAAAACAAAAAAAATTAAATGTACTTTTCCAAGGGGGCATTAGGAGTTGATCACATTATCACACTTTATTAACAGTTTTGTAAAAGAGCCAAATGTCAATCGACAATTCCTGGAACGTAAAAGCACATGTTTCCTTTTTTTCTTGAACTTTTGAGGTTATTATTACTAGAAAAGGGAATTTCTATGACATCTCTATTAGGAAAATGCCTAAAAAAATTCAATAAGAATGAACACACTATCACAGGGGGCACCAGGATTTGAACCTGGGACCTCTTGATCTGCAGTCAAATGCTCTACCACTGAGCTATACCCCCACAACTTTTTGGCTGAGTTCACATTATTAACAGTTTTGTAAAAGTAAATGAATCCTTTTTTTCTTTAACTTTTGAGGTTATTATTCCTAGAAAAATAGACTTTAAATGACATCTCTATTAGCAAAGTCCTTTTTAAATAATAATGAACACACTATCACAGGGGGCACCAGGATTTGAACCTGGGACCTCTTGATCTGCAGTCAAATGCTCTACCACTGAGCTATACCCCCACAACACTTTTGCTGACAACACATTGAAAACGGTTTTGTAAAAGAGCCAACTGATAGTCATATATTTGTTGACCATGAATGCACACGAATACTTTAGAAAATAAAAACAAAAAAAATTAAATGTACTTTTCCAAGGGGGCATTAGGAGTTGATCACATTATCACACCTTATTAACAGTTTTGTAACAAAGCCAAATGTCAATTGACAATTCCTGGAACGTAAAAGGACATGTTTCTTGAACTTTTGAGGTTATTATTACTAGAAAAAGGGAATTTCTAAGACATCTCTATTAGGAACATCCCTTAAAAAATTCAATAAGAATGAACACACTATCACAGGGGGCACCAGGATTTGAACCTGGGACGTCTTGACTGAGCTAAACCCCCACAACACTTTCACTGACAACACAATGAAAACGGTTTTGTAAACAAAAAAAAAAATCAATGCTCGTATACAGGGGGCACCTGGATTTGAACCTGGGACCTCTTGATCTTCAGTCAAATGCTCTACCACTGAGCTATTCCCCCACATCTTTTTGCTTGAGTTCACATCCTTAACAGTTTTGTAAAAGAGCCAAAAGGCAGTCGACAATTCCTGGAACCTGAAAGTAAATGATCCTTATTTTGACAACACATTGAAAACTGTTTTGTAAAAGAGCCAACTGACAGTCATACATTTGTTGACCGTAAATGCACACGAATACTTAAAAAAATTAAAATAAACAATATAAATGTACTCTTCCAAGGTTGCACTAGGAGTTGATCACATTATCACACATTATTGACAGTTTTATACAAAAGCCAAATGTCAATCGACAAATCCTGGAACGTAAAAGCACATGTTTCCTTTTTTTCTTGATCTTTTGGGGTTATTATTCCTAGAAAAAGGGAATTTCTATGACATCTCTATTAGAAAAATGCCTTAAAAAATTCAATAAGAATAAAAACACTATCACAGGGGGCACCAGGATTTGAAATTGGGACCTCTTGATCTGCAGTCAAATGCTCTACCACTGAGCTATACCCCCACAACTTTTTGGCTGAGTTCACATTATTAACAGTTTTGTAAAAGTAAATGAATCCTTTTTTTCTTTAACTTTTGAGGTTATTATTCCTAGATATATAAACTTTAAATGACATCTCTATTAGGAAAGTCCTATTTAAATAATAATAAACACACTATCACAGGGGGCACCAGATTTGAACCTGGGACCTCTTGATCTGCAGTCAAATGCTCTACCACTGAGCTATACCCCCACAACACTTTTGCTGACAACACATTGAAAACGGTTTTGTAAAAGAGCCAACTGATAGTCATACATTTGTTGACCATGAATGCACACGAATACTTTAGAAAAAAAAATAAAAAAATTAAATGTACTTTTCCAAGGGGGCATTAGGAGTTGATCACATTATCACACCTTATTAACAGTTTTGTAACAAAGCCAAATGTCAATCGACAATTCCTGGAACGTAAAAGGACATGTTTCCTTTTTTTCTTGAACTTTTGAGGTTATTATTACTAGAAAAAAGGAATTTCTAAGACATCTCTATTAGGAACATCCCTTAAAAAATTCAATAAGAATGAACACACTATCACAGGGAGCACCAGGATTTGAACCTGGGACGTCTTGACTTAGCTAAACCCCCACAACACTTTCACTGACAACACAATGAAAACGGTTTTGTAAACAAAAAAAAATCAACGCTCGTATACAGGGGGCACCTGGATTTGAACCTGGAACCTCTTGATCTGCAGTCAAATGCTCTACCACTGAGCTATACCCCCACATCTTTTTGCTTGAGTTCACATCCTTAACAGTTTTGTAAAAGAGCCAAAAGGCAGTCGACAATTCCTGGAACCTGAAAGTAAATGATCCTTATTTTGACAACACATTGAAAACTGTTTTGTAAAAAAGCCAACTGACAGTCATACATTTGTTGACCGTAAATGCACACGAATACTTAAAAAAATTAAAATAAACAAATTAAATGTACTCTTCCAAGGTGGCACTAGGAGTTGATCACATTATCACACATTATTGACAGTTTTATACAAAAGCCAAATGTCAATCGAAAAATCCTGGAACGTAAAAGCACGTTTCCTTTTTTTCTTGATCTTTTGGGGTTATTATTCCTAGAAAAAGGGAATTTCTATGACATCTCTATTAGGAAAATCCCTTAAAAGATTCAATAAGAATAAACACACTATCACAGGGGGCACCAGGATTTGAACCTGGGACCTCTTGATCTGCAGTCAAATGCACTACCACTGAGCTATACCCCCACAACACTTTTGCTGACAACACATTGAAAACGGTTTTGTAAAAGAGCCAACTGATAGTCATACATTTGTTGACCATGAATGCACACGAATACTTTAAAAAATTTAAATAAACAAATTAAATGTACTCTTCCACGGTTGCATTAGGAGTTGATCACATTATCACACTTTATTAACAGTTTTGTAACAAAGCCAAATGTCAATCAACAATTCCTGGAACGTAAAAGCACGTTTCCTTTTTTTCTTGAACTTTTGAGGTTATTATTACTAGAAAAATGGAATTTCTATGACATCTCTATTAGGAAAATGCCTTAAAAAATTCAATAAGAATAAAAACACTATCACAGGGGGCACCAGGATTTGAACCTGGGACCTCTTGATCTGCAGTCAAATGCTCTACCACTGAGCTATACCCCCACAACTTTTTGGCTGAGTTCACATTATTAACAGTTTTGTAAAAGTAAATGAATCCTTTTTTTCTTTAACTTTTGAGGTTATTATTCCTAGAAAAATAGACTTTAAATGACATCTCTATTAGGAAAGTCCTATTTAAATAATAATGAACACACTATCACAGGGGGCACCAGGATTTGAACCTGGGACCTCTTGATCTGCAGTCAAATGCTCTACCACTGAGCTATACCCCCACAAATTTTTGGCTGAGTTCACATTATTAACAGTTTTGTAAAAGTAAATGAATCCTTTTCTTCTTTAACTTTTGAGGTTATTATTCCTAGAAAAATAGACTTTACATGACATCTCTATTAGGAAAGTCCTATTTAAATAATAATGAACAAACTATCACAGGGGGCACCAGGATTTGAACCTGGGACCTCTTGATCTGCAGTCAAATGCTCTACCACTGAGCTATACCCCCACAACACTTTTGCTGACAACACATTGAAAACGGTTTTGTAAAAGAGCCAACTGATAGTCATACATTTGTTGACCATGAATGCACACGATTACTTCAGAAAATAAAATAAAAAAAAATTAAATGTACTTTTCCAAGGGGGCATTAGGAGTTGATCACATTATCACACCTTATTAACAGTTTTGTAACAAAGCCAAATGTCAATCGACAATTCCTGGAACGTAAAAGGACATGTTTCCTTTTTTTCTTGAACTTTTGAGGTTATTATTACTAGAAAAAGGGAATTTCTAAGACATCTCTTTTAGGAACATCCCTTAAAAAATTCAATAAGAATGAACACACTATCACAGGGGGCACCAGGATTTGAACCTGGGACGTCTTGACTGAGCTAAACCCACACAACACTTTCACTGACAACACAATGAAAACGGTTTTGTAAACAAAAAAAAATCAATGCTCGTATACAGGGGGCACCTGGATTTGAACCTGGGACCTCTTGATCTGCAGTCAAATGCTCTACCACTGAGCTATACCCCCACAACACTTTTGCTGACAACACATTGAAAACAGTTTTGTAAAAGAGCCAACTGACAGTAATACTTTTGTTGACCATGAATGCACACGAATACTTTAAAAAATTTAAATAAACAAATTAAATGTACTCTTCCACGGTGGCATTAGGAATTGATCACATTATCACACTTTATTAACAGTTTTGTAACAAAGCCAAATGTCAATCGACAATTTCTGGAACGTAAAAGCACATGTTTCCTTTTTTTCTTGAACTTTTGAGGTTATTATTACTAGAAAAAGGGAATTTCTAAGACATCTCTATTAGGAAAATCCCTTAAAAGATTCAATAAGAATAAACACACTATCACAGGGGGCACCAGGATTTGAACCTGGGACCTCTTGATCTGCAGTCAAATGCTCTACCACTGAGCTATACCCCCACAAACCTTTTGCTGACAACCCATTAAAAACGGTTTTGTAAAAGAGCCAACTGACAGTCATACATTTGTTGACCATGAATGCACACGAATACTTTAAAAAATTTAAATAAACAAATTAAATGTACTCTTCCACGGTGGCATTAGGAGTTGATCACATTATCACACTTTATTAACAGTTTTGTAAAAGAGCCAAATGTCAATCGACAATTCCTGGAACGTAAAAGCACATGTTTCCTTTTTTTCTTGAACTTTTGAGGTTATTATTACTAGAAAAAGGGAATTTCTATGACATCTCTATTAGGAAAATGCCTTAAAAAATTCAATAAGAATGAACACACTATCACAGGGGGCACCAGGATTTGAACCTGGGACCTCTTGATCTGCAGTCAAATGCTCTACCACTGAGCTATACCCCCACAACACTTTTGCTGACAACACATTGAAAACGGTTTTGTAAAAGAGCCAACTGATAGTCATACATTTGTTGACCATGAATGCACACGAATACTTTAGAAAAAAAAAAAAATAAATTAAATGTACTTTTCCAAGGGGGCATTAGGAGTTGATCACATTATCACACCTTATTAACAGTTTTGTAACAAAGCCAAATGTCAATTGACAATTCCTGGAACGTAAAAGGACATGTTTCCTTTTTTTCTTGAACTTTTGAGGTTATTATTACTAGAAAAAGGGAATTTCTAAGACATCTCTATTAGGAACATCCCTTAAAAAATTCAATAAGAATGAACACACTATCACAGGGGGCACCAGGATTTGAACCTGGGACGTCTTGACTGAGCTAAACCCCCACAACACTTTCACTGACAACACAATGAAAACGGTTTTGTAAACAAAAAAAAATCAATGCTCGTATACAGGGGGCACCTGGATTTGAACCTGGGACCTCTTGATCTGCAGTCAAATGCTCTACCACTGAGCTATACCCCCACAACACTTTTGCTGACAACACATTGAAAACAGTTTTGTAAAAGAGCCAACTGACAGTAATACTTTTGTTGACCATGAATGCACACGAATACTTTAAAAAATTTAAATAAACAAATTAAATGTACTCTTCCACGGTGGCATTAGGGGTTGATCACATTATCACACTTTATTAACAGTTTTGTAACAAAGCCAAATGTCAATCGACAATTTCTGGAACGTAAAAGCACATGTTTCCTTTTTTTCTTGAACTTTTGAGGTTATTATTACTAGAAAAAGGGAATTTCTAAGACATCTCTATTAGGAACATCCCTTAAAAAATTCAATAAGAATGAACACACTATCACAGGGGGCACCTGGATCAGAACCTGGGACCTCTTGATCTGCAGTCAAATGCTCTACCACTGGGCTATACCCCCACATCTTTTTGCTTGAGTTTACATCCTTAACAGTTTTGTAAAAGAGCCAAAAGGCAGTCGACAATTCCTGGAACATGAAAGTAAATGATCCTTATTTTGACAACACATTGAAAACTGTTTTGTAAAAGAGCCAACTGACAGTCATACATTTGTTGACCGTAAATGCACACGAATACTTAAAAAAATTAAAATAAACAAATTAAATGTACTCTTCCAAGGTTGCACTAGGAGTTGATCACATTATCACACATTATTGACAGTTTTATACAAAAGCCAAATGTCAATCGACAAATCCTGGAACGTAAAAGCACATGTTTCCTTTTTTTCTTGATCTTTTGGGGTTATTATTCCTAGAAAAAGGGAATTTCTATGACATCTCTATTAGGAAAATCCCTTAAAAGATTCAATAAGAATAAACACACTATCACAGGGGGCACCAGGATTTGAACCTGGGACCTCTTGATCTGCAGTCAAATGCTCTACCACTGAGCTATACCCCCACAACACTTTTGCTGACAACACATTGAAAACGGTTTTGTAAAAGAGCAAACTGATAGTCATACATTTGTTGACCATGAATGCACACGAATACTTTAGAAAAATTTAAATAAACAAATTAAATGTACTCTTCCACGGTGGCATTAGGAGTTGATCACATTATCACACTTTATTAACAGTTTTGTAACAAAGCCAAATGTCAATCGACAATTCCTGGAACGTAAAAGCACATGTTTCCTTTTTTTCTTGAACTTTTGAGGTTATTATTACTAGAAAAATGGAATTTCTATGACATCTCTATTAGGAAAATGCCTTAAAAAATTCAATAAGAATGAACACACTATCACAGGTGGCACCAAGATTTGAACCTGGGACCTCTTGATCTGCAGTCAAATGCTCTACCACTGAGCTATACCCCCACAACTTTTTTGCTGAGTTCACATTATTAACAGTTTTGTAAAAGTAAATTAATCCTTTTTTTCTTGAACTTTTGAGGTTATTATTACTAGAAAAATAGACTTTACATGACATCTCTATTAGGAAAGTCCTGTTTAAATAATAATGAACACACAGGGGGAACCAGGATTTGAACCTGGGACCTCTTGATCTGCAGTCAAATGCTCTACCACTGAGCTATACCCCCACAACACTTTTGCTGACAACACATTGAAAACGGTTTTGTAAAAGAGCCAACTGATAGTCATACATTTGTTGACCATGAATGCACACGATTATTTTAGAAAATAAAAACAAAAAAAATTAAATGTACTTTTCCAAGGGGGCATTAGGAGTTGATCACATTATCACACTTTATTAACAGTTTTGTAACAAAGCCAAATGTCAATCGACAATTCCTGGAATGTAAAAGGACATGTTTCCTTTTTTTCTTGAACTTTTGAGGTTATTATTACTAGAAAAAGGGAATTTCTAAGACATCTCTATTAGGAACATCCCTTAAAAAATTCAATAAGAATGAACACACTATCACAGGGAGCACCAGGATTTGAACCTGGGACGTCTTGACTGAGCTAAACCCACACAACACTTTCACTGACAACACAATGAAAACGGTTTTGTAAACAAAAAAAAATCAATGCTCGTATACAGGGGGCACCTGGATTTGAACCTGGGACCTCTTGATCTGCAGTCAAATGCTCTACGACTGAGCTATATCCCCACATCTTTTTGCTTGAGTTCACATGCTTAACAGTTTTGTAAAAGAGCCAAAAGGCAGTCGACAATTCCTGGAACCTGAAAGTAAATGATCCTTATTTTGACAACACATTGAAAACTGTTTTGTAAAAAAGCCAACTGACAGTCATACATTTGTTGACCGTAAATGCACACGAATACTTAAAAAAATTAAAATAAACAATTTAAATGTACTCTTCCAAGGTGGCACTAGGAGTTGATCACATTAAAACACATTATTGACAGTTTTATACAAAAGCCAAATGTCAATCGACAAATCCTGGAACGTAAAAGCACATGTTTCCTTTTTTTCTTGATCTTTTGGGGTTATTATTCCTAGAAAAAGGGAATTTCTATGACATCTCTATTAGGAAAATCCCTTAAAAGATTCAATAAGAATAAACACACTACCACAGGGGGCACCAGGATTTGAACCTGGGACCTCTTGATCTGCAGTCAAATGCTCTACCACTGAGCTATACCCCCACAAACCTTTTGCTGACAACCCATTAAAAACGGTTTTGTAAAAGAGCCAACTGACAGTCATACATTTGTTGACCGTAAATGCACACGAATACTTTAAAAAATTTAAATAAACAAATTAAATGTACTCTTCCACGGTGGCATTGGGAGTTGATCACATTATCACAGTTTATTAACAGTTTTGTAAAAGAGCCAAATGTCAATCGACAATTCCTGGAACGTAAAAGCACATGTTTCCTTTTTTTCTTGAACTTTTGAGGTTATTATTACTAGAAAAAGGGAATTTCTAAGACATCTCTATTAGGAACATCCCTTAAAAAATTCAATAAGAATGAACACACTATCACAGGGAGCACCAGGATTTGAACCTGGGACGTCTTGACTGAGCTAAACCCACACAACACTTTCACTGACAACACAATGAAAACGGTTTTGTAAACAAAAAAAAATCAATGCTCGTATACAGGGGGCACCTGGATTTGAACCTGGGACCTCTTGATCTGCAGTCAAATGCTCTACGACTGAGCTATATCCCCACATCTTTTTGCTTGAGTTCACATGCTTAACAGTTTTGTAAAAGAGCCAAAAGGCAGTCGACAATTCCTGGAACCTGAAAGTAAATGATCCTTATTTTGACAACACATTGAAAACTGTTTTGTAAAAAAGCCAACTGACAGTCATACATTTGTTGACCGTAAATGCACACGAATACTTAAAAAAATTAAAATAAACAATTTAAATGTACTCTTCCAAGGTGGCACTAGGAGTTGATCACATTAAAACACATTATTGACAGTTTTATACAAAAGCCAAATGTCAATCGACAAATCCTGGAACGTAAAAGCACATGTTTCCTTTTTTTCTTGATCTTTTGGGGTTATTATTCCTAGAAAAAGGGAATTTCTATTACATCTCTATTAGGAAAATCCCTTAAAAGATTCAATAAGAATAAACACACTACCACAGGGGGCACCAGGATTTGAACCTGGGACCTCTTGATCTGCAGTCAAATGCTCTACCACTGAGCTATACCCCCACAAACCTTTTGCTGACAACCCATTAAAAACGGTTTTGTAAAAGAGCCAACTGACAGTCATACATTTGTTGACCATGAATGCACACGAATACTTTAAAAAATTTAAATAAACAAATTAAATGTACTCTTCCACGGTGGCATTGGGAGTTGATCACATTATCACAGTTTATTAACAGTTTTGTAACAAAGCCAAATGTCAATAGACAATTCCTGGAACGTAAAAGCACATGTTTCCTTTTTTTCTTGAACTTTTGAGGTTATTATTACTAGAAAAAGGGAATTTCTAAGACATCTCTATTAGGAAAATCCCTTAAAAAATTCAATAATAATGAACACACTATCACAGGGGGCACCAGGATTTGAACCTGGGACCTCTTGATCTGCAGTCAAATGCTCTACCACTGAGCTATACCCCCACAACTTTTTTGCTGAGTTCACATTATTAACAGTTTTGTAAAAGTTATTAATCCTTTTTTTCTTTAACTTTTGAGGTTATTATTACTAGAAAAATAGACTTTACATGACATCTCTATTAGGAAAGTCCTGTTTAAATAATAATGAACACACAGGGGGCACCAGGATTTGAACCTGGGACCTCTTGATCTGCAGTCAAATGCTCTACCACTGAGCTATACCCCCACAAATTTTTGGCTGAGTTCACATTATTAACAGTTTTGTAAAAGTAAATGAATCCTTTTCTTCTTTAACTTTTGAGGTTATTATTCCTAGAAAAATAGACTTTACATGACATCTCTATTAGGAAAGTCCTATTTAAATAATAATGAACACACTATCACAGGGGGCACCAGGATTTGAACCTGGGACCTCTTGATCTGCAGTCAAATGCTCTACCACTGAGCTATACCCCCACATCTTTTTGCTTGAGTTCACATGCTTAACAGTTTTGTAAAAGAGCCAAAAGGCAGTCGACAATTCCTGGAACCTGAAAGTAAATGATCCTTATTTTGACAACACATTGAAAACTGTTTTGTAAAAAAGCCAACTGACAGTCATACATTTGTTGACCGTAAATGCACACAAATACTTAAAAAAATTAAAATAAACAATTTAAATGTACTCTTCCAAGGTGGCACTAGGAGTTGATCACATTAAAACACATTATTGACAGTTTTATACAAAAGCCAAATGTCAATCGACAAATCCTGGAACGTAAAAGGACATGTTTCCTTTTTTTCTTGAACTTTTGAGGTTATTATTACTAGAAAAAGGGAATTTCTAAGACATCTCTATTAGGAACATCCCTTAAAAAATTCAATAAGAATGAACACACTATCACAGGGGGCACCAGGATTTGAACCTGGGACCTCTTGATCTGCAGTCAAATGCTCTACCACTGAGATATACCCCCACAACACTTTTGCTGACAACACATTGAAAACGGTTTTGTAAAAGAGCAAACTGATAGTCATACATTTGTTGACCATGAATGCACACGAATACTTTAAAAAATTTAAATAAACAAATTAAATGTACTCTTCCACGGTGGCATTAGGAGTTGATCACATTATCACACTTTATTAACAGTTTTGTAAAAGAGCCAAATGTCAATCGACAATTCCTGGAACGTAAAAGCACATGTTTCCTTTTTTTCTTGAACTTTTGAGGTTATTATTACTAGAAAAAGGGAATTTCTATGACATCTCTATTAGGAAAATCCCTTAAAAAATTCAATAAGAATGAACACACTATCACAGGGGGCACCAAGATTTGAACCTGGGACCTCTTGATCTGCAGTCAAATGCTCTACCACTGAGCTATACCCCCACAACTTTTTTGCTGAGTTCACATTATTAACAGTTTTATAAAAGTAATTAATCCTTTTTTTCTTTAACTTTTGAGGTTATTATTACTAGAAAAATAGACTTTACATGACATCTCTATTAGGAAAGTCCTGTTTAAATAATAATGAACACACAGGGGGCACCAGGATTTGAACCTGGGACCTCTTGATCTGCAGTCAAATGCTCTACCACTGAGCTATACCCCCACAAATTTTTGGCTGAGTTCACATTATTAACAGTTTTGTAAAAGTAAATGAATCCTTTTCTTCTTTAACTTTTGAGGTTATTATTCCTAGAAAAATAGACTTTACATGACACTCTATTAGGAAAGTCCTATTTAAATAATAATGAACACACTATCACAGGGGGCACCAGGATTTGAACCTGGGACCTCTTGAACTGCAGTCAAATGCTCTACCACTGAGCTATACCCCCACAACACTTTTGCTGACAACACATTGAAAACGGTTTTGTAAAAGAGCCAACTGACAGTAATACATTTGTTGACCATGAATGCACACGAACACTTTAAAAAATGTATATAAACAAATTAAATGTACTCTTCCACGGTGGCATTAGGGGTTGATCACATTATCACACTTTATTAACAGTTTTGTAACAAAGCCAAATGTCAATCGACAATTCCTGGAACGTAAAAGGACATGTTTCCTTTTTTTCTTGAACTTTTGAGGTTATTATTACTAGAAAAAGGGAATTTCTAAGAAATCTCTATGAGGAACATCCCTTAAAAAATTCAATAAGAATGAACACACTATCACAGGGGGCACCAGGATTTGAACCTGGGACGTCTTGACTGAGCTAAACCCACACAACACTTTCACTGACAACACAATGAAAACGGTTTTGTAAACAAAAAAAAAATCAATGCTCGTATACAGGGGGCACCTGGATTTGAACCTGGGACCTCTTGATCTGCAGTCAAATGCTGTACCACTGAGCTATACCCCCACATCTTTTTGCTTGAGTTCACATCCTTAACAGTTTTGTAAAAGAGCCAAAAGGCAGTCGACAATTCCTGGAACCTGAAAGTAAATGATCCTTATTTTCACAACACATTGAAAACTGTTTTGTAAAAAAGCCAACTGACAGTCATACATTTGTTGACCGTAAATGCACACGAATACTTAAAAAAATTAAAATAAACAAATTAAATATACTCTTCCAAGGTTGCACTAGGAGTTGATCACATTATCACACATTATTGACAGTTTTATACAAAAGCCAAATGTCAATCGACAAATCCTGGAACGTAAAAGCACATGTTTCCTTTTTTTCTTGATCTTTTGGGGTTATTATTCCTAGAAAAAGGGAATTTCTATGACATCTCTATTAGGAAAATCCCTTAAAAGATTCAGTAAGAATAAACACACTATCACAGGGGGCACCAGGATTTGAACCTGGGACCTCTTGATCTGCAGTCAAATGCTCTACCACTGAGCTATACCCCCACAACACTTTTGCTGACAACACATTGAAAACTGTTTTGTAAAAGAGCCAACTGACAGTCATACATTTGTTGACCGTAAATGCACACGAATACTTAAAAAAATTAAAATAAACAAATTAAATATACTCTTCCAAGGTTGCACTAGGAGTTGATCACATTATCACACATTATTGACAGTTTTATACAAAAGCCAAATGTCAATCGACAAATCCTGGAACGTAAAAGCACATGTTTCCTTTTTTTCTTGATCTTTTGGGGTTATTATTCCTAGAAAAAGGGAATTTCTATGACATCTCTATTAGGAAAATCCCTTAAAAGATTCAGTAAGAATAAACACACTATCACAGGGGGCACCAGGATTTGAACCTGGGACCTCTTGATCTGCAGTCAAATGCTCTACCACTGAGCTATACCCCCACAACACTTTTGCTGACAACACATTGAAAACGGTTTTGTAAAAGAGCCAACTGACAGTAATACATTTGTTGACCATGAATGCACACGAATACTTTAAAAAATGTATATAAACAAATTAAATGTACTCTTCCACGGTGGCATTAGGGGTTGATCACATTATCACACTTTATTAACAGTTTTGTAACCAAGCCAAATGTCAATCGACAATTTCTGGAACGTAAAAGCACATGTTTCCTTTTTTTCTTGAACTTTTGAGGTTATTATTACTAGAAAAAGGGAATTTCTAAGACATCTCTATTAGGAAAATCCCTTAAAAAATTCAATAAGACTGAACACACTATCACAGGGGGCACCAGGATTTGAACCTGGGACCTCTTGATCTGCAGTCAAATGCTCTACCACTGAGCTATACCCCCACAATTTTTTTGGCTGAGTTCACATTATTAACAGTTTTGTAAAAGTAAATTAATCCTTTTTTTCTTTAACTTTTGAGGTTATTATTCCTAGAAAAATAGACTTTAAATGACATCTCTATTACGAAAGTCCTATTTAAATAATAATGAACACACTATCACAGGGGGCACCAGGATATGAACCTGGGACCTCTTAATCTGCAGTCAAATGCTCTACCACTGAGCTATACCCCCACAACACTTTTGCTAACAACACATTGAAAACGGTTTTGTAAAACAGCCAACTGATAGTCATACATTTGTTGACCATGAATGCACACGAATACTTTAAAAAATTTAAATAAACAAATTAAATGTACTCTTCCACGGTGGCATTAGGAGTTGATCACATTATCACACTTTATTAACAGTTTTGTAAAAGAGCCAAATGTCAATCGACAATTCCTGGAACGTAAAAGCACATGTTTCCTTTTTTTCTTGAACTTTTGAGGTTATTATTACTAGAAAAAGGGAATTTCTATGACATCTCTATTAGGAAAATCCCTTAAAAAATTCAATAAGAATGAACACACTATCACAGGGGGCACCAGGATTTGAACCTGGGACCTCTTGATCTGCAGTCAAATGCTCTACCACTGAGCTATACCCCCACAACTTTTTTGCTGAGTTCACATTATTAACAGTTTTGTAAAAGTAATTAATCCTTTTTTTCTTTAACTTTTGAGGTTATTATTACTAGAAAAATAGACTTTACATGACATCTCTATTAGGAAAGTCCTGTTTAAATAATAATGAACACACAGGGGGCACCAGGATTTGAACCTGGGACCTCTTGATCTGCAGTCAAATGCTCTACCACTGAGCTATACCCCCACAAATTTTTGGCTGAGTTCACATTATTAACAGTTTTGTAAAAGTAAATGAATCCTTTTCGTCTTTAACTTTTGAGGTTATTATTCCTAGAAAAATAGACTTTACATGACATCTCTATTAGGAAAGTCCTATTTAAATAATAATGAACACACTATCACAGGGGGCACCAGGATTTGAACCTGGGACCTCTTGATCTGCAGTCAAATGCTCTACCACTGAGCTATACCCCCACAACACTTTTGCTGACAACACATTGAAAACGGTTTTGTAAAAGAGCCAACTGATAGTCATACATTTGTTGACCATGAATGCACACGATTACTTTAGAAAATAAAAACAAAAAAAATTAAATGTACTTTTCCAAGGGGGCATTAGGAGTTGATCACATTATCACACCTTATTAACAGTTTTGTAAAAGAGCCAAATGTCAATCGACAATTCCTGGAACGTAAAAGCACATGTTTCCTTTTTTTCTTGAACTTTTGAGGTTATTATTACTAGAAAAAGGGAATTTCTATGACATCTCTATTAGGAAAATGCCTAAAAAAATTCAATAAGAATGAACACACTATCACAGGGGGCACCAGGATTTGAACCTGGGACCTCTTGATCTGCAGTCAAATGCTCTACCACTGAGCTATACCCCCACAACTTTTTGGCTGAGTTCACATTATTAACAGTTTTGTAAAAGTAAATGAATCCTTTTTTTCTTTAACTTTTGAGGTTATTATTCCTAGAAAAATAGACTTTAAATGACATCTCTATTAGCAAAGTCCTATTTAAATAATAATGAACACACTATCACAGGGGGCACCAGGATTTGAACCTGGGACCTCTTGATCTGCAGTCAAATGCTCTACCACTGAGCTATACCCCCACAACACTTTTGCTGACAACACATTGAAAACGGTTTTGTAAAAGAGCCAACTGATAGTCATATATTTGTTGACCATGAATGCACACGAATACTTTAGAAAATAAAAACAAAAAAAATTAAATGTACTTTTCCAAGGGGGCATTAGGAGTTGATCACATTATCACACCTTATTAACAGTTTTGTAACAAAGCCAAATGTCAATCGACAATTCCTGGAACGTAAAAGGACATGTTTCCTTTTTTTCTTGAACTTTTGAGGTTATTATTACTAGAAAAAGGGAATTTCTAAGACATCTCTATTAGGAACATCCCTTAAAAAATTCAATAAGAATGAACACACTATCACAGGGGGCACCAGGATTTGAACCTGGGACCTCTTGATCTGCAGTCAAATGCTCTACCACTGAGCTATACCCCCACAACACTTTTGCTGACAACACATTGAAAACGGTTTTGTAAAAGAGCAAACTGATAGTCATACATTTGTTGACCATGAATGCACACGAATACTTTAAAAAATTTAAATAAACAAATTAAATGTACTCTTCCACGGTGGCATTAGGAGTTGATCACATTATCACACTTTATTAACAGTTTTGTAAAAGAGCCAAATGTCAATCGACAATTCCTGGAACGTAAAAGCACATGTTTCCTTTTTTTCTTGAACTTTTGAGGTTATTATTACTAGAAAAAGGGAATTTCTATGACATCTCTATTAGGAAAATCCCTTAAAAAATTCAATAAGAATGAACACACTATCACAGGGGGCACCAAGATTTGAACCTGGGACCTCTTGATCTGCAGTCAAATGCTCTACCACTGAGCTATACCCCCACAACTTTTTTGCTGAGTTCACATTATTAACAGTTTTGTAAAAGTAATTAATCCTTTTTTTCTTTAACTTTTGAGGTTATTATTACTAGAAAAATAGACTTTACATGACATCTCTATTAGGAAAGTCCTGTTTAAATAATAATGAACACACAGGGGGCACCAGGATTTGAACCTGGGACCTCTTGATCTGCAGTCAAATGCTCTACCACTGAGCTATACCCCCACAAATTTTTGGCTGAGTTCACATTATTAACAGTTTTGTAAAAGTAAATGAATCCTTTTCTTCTTTAACTTTTGAGGTTATTATTCCTAGAAAAATAGACTTTACATGACATCTCTATTAGGAAAGTCCTATTTAAATAATAATGAACACACTATCACAGGGGGCACCAGGATTTGAACCTGGGACCTCTTGATCTGCAGTCAAATGCTCTACCACTGAGGTATACCCCCACAACATTTTTGCTGACAACACATTGAAAACGGTTTTGTAAAAGAGCCAACTGATAGTCATACATTTGTTGACCATGAATGCACACGATTACTTTAGAAAATAAAAACAAAAAAACTTAAATGTACTTTTCCAAGGGGGCATTAGGAGTTGATCACATTATCACACTTTATTAACAGTTTTGTAAAAGAGCCAAATGTCAATCGACAATTCCTGGAACGTAAAAGCACATGTTTCCTTTTTTTCTTGAACTTTTGAGGTTATTATTACTAGAAAAGGGAATTTCTATGACATCTCTATTAGGAAAATGCCTAAAAAAATTCAATAAGAATGAACACACTATCACAGGGGGCACCAGGATTTGAACCTGGGACCTCTTGATCTGCAGTCAAATGCTCTACCACTGAGCTATACCCCCACAACTTTTTGGCTGAGTTCACATTATTAACAGTTTTGTAAAAGTAAATGAATCCTTTTTTTCTTTAACTTTTGAGGTTATTATTCCTAGAAAAATAGACTTTAAATGACATCTCTATTAGCAAAGTCCTTTTTAAATAATAATGAACACACTATCACAGGGGGCACCAGGATTTGAACCTGGGACCTCTTGATCTGCAGTCAAATGCTCTACCACTGAGCTATACCCCCACAACACTTTTGCTGACAACACATTGAAAACGGTTTTGTAAAAGAGCCAACTGATAGTCATATATTTGTTGACCATGAATGCACACGAATACTTTAGAAAATAAAAACAAAAAAAATTAAATGTACTTTTCCAAGGGGGCATTAGGAGTTGATCACATTATCACACCTTATTAACAGTTTTGTAACAAAGCCAAATGTCAATTGACAATTCCTGGAACGTAAAAGGACATGTTTCTTGAACTTTTGAGGTTATTATTACTAGAAAAAGGGAATTTCTAAGACATCTCTATTAGGAACATCCCTTAAAAAATTCAATAAGAATGAACACACTATCACAGGGGGCACCAGGATTTGAACCTGGGACGTCTTGACTGAGCTAAACCCCCATAACACTTTCACTGACAACACAATGAAAACGGTTTTGTAAACAAAAAAAAAAATCAATGCTCGTATACAGGGGGCACCTGGATTTGAACCTGGGACCTCTTGATCTTCAGTCAAATGCTCTACCACTGAGCTATTCCCCCACATCTTTTTGCTTGAGTTCACATCCTTAACAGTTTTGTAAAAGAGCCAAAAGGCAGTCGACAATTCCTGGAACCTGAAAGTAAATGATCCTTATTTTGACAACACATTGAAAACTGTTTTGTAAAAGAGCCAACTGACAGTCATACATTTGTTGACCGTAAATGCACACGAATACTTAAAAAAATTAAAATAAACAATATAAATGTACTCTTCCAAGGTTGCACTAGGAGTTGATCACATTATCACACATTATTGACAGTTTTATACAAAAGCCAAATGTCAATCGACAAATCCTGGAACGTAAAAGCACATGTTTCCTTTTTTTCTTGATCTTTTGGGGTTATTATTCCTAGAAAAAGGGAATTTCTATGACATCTCTATTAGAAAAATGCCTTAAAAAATTCAATAAGAATAAAAACACTATCACAGGGGGCACCAGGATTTGAAATTGGGACCTCTTGATCTGCAGTCAAATGCTCTACCACTGAGCTATACCCCCACAACTTTTTGGCTGAGTTCACATTATTAACAGTTTTGTAAAAGTAAATGAATCCTTTTTTTCTTTAACTTTTGAGGTTATTATTCCTAGAAAAATAGACTTTAAATGACATCTCTATTAGGAAAGTCCTATTTAAATAATAATGAACACACTATCACAGGGGGCACCAGGATTTGAACCTGGGACCTCTTGATCTGCAGTCAAATGCTCTACCACTGAGCTATACCCCCACAACACTTTTGCTGACAACACATTGAAAACGGTTTTGTAAAACAGCCAACTGATAGTCATACATTTGTTGACCATGAATGCACACGAATACTTTAAAAAATTTAAATAAACAAATTAAATGTACTCTTCCACGGTGGCATTAGGAGTTGATCACATTATCACACTTTATTAACAGTTTTGTAAAAGAGCCAAATGTCAATCGACAATTCCTGGAACGTAAAAGCACATGTTTCCTTTTTTTCTTGAACTTTTGAGGTTATTATTACTAGAAAAAGGGAATTTCTATGACATCTCTATTAGGAAAATCCCTTAAAAAATTCAATAAGAATGAACACACTATCACAGGGGGCACCAAGATTTGAACCTGGGACCTCTTGATCTGCAGTCAAATGCTCTACCACTGAGCTATACCCCCACAACTTTTTTGCTGAGTTCACATTATTAACAGTTTTGTAAAAGTAATTAATCCTTTTTTTCTTTAACTTTTGAGGTTATTATTACTAGAAAAATAGACTTTACATGACATCTCTATTAGGAAAGTCCTGTTTAAATAATAATGAACACACAGGGGGCACCAGGATTTGAACCTGGGACCTCTTGATCTGCAGTCAAATGCTCTACCACTGAGCTATACCCCCACAAATTTTTGGCTGAGTTCACATTATTAACAGTTTTGTAAAAGTAAATGAATCCTTTTTGTCTTTAACTTTTGAGGTTATTATTCCTAGAAAAATAGACTTTACATGACATCTCTATTAGGAAAGTCCTATTTAAATAATAATGAACACACTATCACAGGGGGCACCAGGATTTGAACCTGGGACCTCTTGATCTGCAGTCAAATGCTCTACCACTGAGCTATACCCCCACAACACTTTTGCTGACAACACATTGAAAACGGTTTTGTAAAAGAGCCAACTGATAGTCATACATTTGTTGACCATGAATGCACACGATTACTTTAGAAAATAAAAACCAAAAAAATTAAATGTACTTTTCCAAGGGGGCATTAGGAGTTGATCACATTATCACACTTTATTAACAGTTTTGTAAAAGAGCCAAATGTCAATCGACAATTCCTGGAACGTAAAAGCACATGTTTCCTTTTTTTCTTGAACTTTTGAGGTTATTATTACTAGAAAAAGGGAATTTCTATGACATCTCTATTAGGAAAATGCCTAAAAAAATTCAATAAGAATGAACACACTATCACAGGGGGCACCAGGATTTGAACCTGGGACCTCTTGATCTGCAGTCAAATGCTCTACCACTGAGCTATACCCCCACAACATTTTGGCTGAGTTCACATTATTAACAGTTTTGTAAAAGTAAATGAATCCTTTTTTTCTTTAACTTTTGAGGTTATTATTCCTAGAAAAATAGACTTTAAATGACATCTCTATTAGCAAAGTCCTATTTAAATAATAATGAACACACTATCACAGGGGGCACCAGGATTTGAACCTGGGACCTCTTGATCTGCAGTCAAATGCTCTACCACTGAGCTATACCCCCACAACACTTTTGCTGACAACACATTGAAAACGGTTTTGTAAAAGAGCCAACTGATAGTCATATATTTGTTGACCATGAATGCACACGAATACTTTAGAAAATAAAAACAAAAAAAATTAAATGTACTTTTCCAAGGGGGCATTAGGAGTTGATCACATTATCACACTTTATTAACAATTTTGTAACAAATCCAAATGTCAATCGACAATTCCTGGAACGTAAAAGCACATGTTTCCTTTTTTTCTTGAACTTTTGAGGTTATTATTACTAGAAAAATGGAATTTCTATGACATCTCTATTAGGAAAATGCCTTAAAAAATTCAATAAGAATAAAAACACTATCAAAGGGGGCACCAGGATTTGAACCTGGGACCTCTTGATCTGCAGTCAAATGCTCTACCACTGAGCTATACCCCCACAACTTTTTGGCTGAGTTCACATTATTAACAGTTTTGTAAAAGTAAATTAATCCTTTTTTTCTTTAACTTTTGAGGTTATTATTTCTAGAAAAATAGACTTTACATGACATCTCTATTAGGAAAGTCCTATTTAAATAATAATGAACACACTATCACAGGGGGCACCAGGATTTGAACCTGGGACCACTTGATATGCAGTCAAATGCTCTACCACTGAGCTATACCCCCACAACACTTTTGCTGACAACACATTGAAAACGGTTTTGTAAAAGAGCCAACTGATAGTCATACATTTGTTGACCATGAATGCACACGAATACTTTAGAAAAAAAAAAAAATAATTAAATGTACTCTTCCAAGGTGGCACTAGGAGTTGATCACATTATCATACATTATTGACAGTTTTATACAAAAGCCAAATGTCAATCGACAAATCCTGGAACGTAAAAGCACATGTTTCCTTTTTTTCTTGATCTTTTGGGGTTATTATTCCTAGAAAAAGGGAATTTCTATGACATCTCTATTAGGAAAATCCCTTAAAAGATTCAATAAGAATAAACACACTATCACAGGGGGCACCAGGATTTGAACCTGGGACCTCTTGATCTGCAGTCAAATGCTCTACCACTGAGCTATACCCCCACAACACTTTTGCTGACAACACATTGAAAACGGTTTTGTAAAAGAGCCAACTGACAGTCATACCTTTGTTGACCATGAATGCACACGAATACTTTAAAAAATTTAAATAAACAAATTAAATGTACTCTTCCACGGTGGCATTGGGAGTTGATCACATTATCACAGTTTATTAACAGTTTTGTAACAAAGCCAAATGTCAATAGACAATTCCTGGAACGTAAAAGCACATGTTTCCTTTTTTTCTTGAACTTTCGAGGTTATTATTACTAGAAAAAGGGAATTTCTAAGACATCTCTATTAGGAAAATCCCTTAAAAAATTCAATAAGAATGAACACACTATCACAGGGGGCACCAGGATTTGAACCTGGGACCTCTTGATCTGCAGTCAAATGCTCTACCACTGAGCTATACCGCCACAATTTTTTTGGCTGAGTTCACATTATTAACAGTTTTGTAAAAGTAAATTAATCCTTTTTTTCTTTAACTTTTGAGGTTATTATTCCTAGAAAAATAGACTTTAAATGACATCTCTATTACGAAAGTCCTATTTAAATAATAATGAACACACTATCACAGGGGGCACCAGGATTTGAACCTGGGACCTCTTGATCTGCAGTCAAATGCTCTACCACTGAGCTATACCCCCACAACACGTTTGCTGACAACACATTGAAAACGGTTTTGTAAAACAGCCAACTGATAGTCATACATTTGTTGACCATGAATGCACACGAATACTTTAAAAAATTTAAATAAACAAATTAAATGTACTCTTCCACGGTGGCATTAGGAGTTGATCACATTATCACACTTTATTAACAGTTTTGTAAAAGAGCCAAATGTCAATCGACAATTCCTGGAACGTAAAAGCACATGTTTCCTTTTTTTCTTGAACGTTTGAGGTTATTATTACTAGAAAAAGGGAATTTCTATGACATCTCTATTAGGAAAATCCCTTAAAAAATTCAATAAGAATGAACACACTATCACAGGGGGCACCAAGATTTGAACCTGGGACCTCTTGATCTGCAGTCAAATGCTCTACCACTGAGCTATACCCCCACAACTTTTTTGCTGAGTTCACATTATTAACAGTTTTGTAAAAGTAATTAATCCTTTTTTTCTTTAACTTTTGAGGTTATTATTACTAGAAAAATAGACTTTACATGACATCTCTATTAGGAAAGTCCTGTTTAAATAATAATGAACACACAGGGGGCACCAGGATTTGAACCTGTGACCTCTTGATCTGCAGTCAAATGCTCTACCACTGAGCTATACCCCCACAAATTTTTGGCTGAGTTCACATTATTAACAGTTTTGTAAAAGTAAATGAATCCTTTTCTTCTTTAACTTTTGAGGTTATTATTCCTAGAAAAATAGACTTTACATAACATCTCTATTAGGAAAGTCCTATTTAAATAATAATGAACACACTATCACAGGGGGCACCAGGATTTGAACCTGGGACCTCTTGATCTGCAGTCAAATGCTCTACCACTGAGCTATACCCCCACAACACTTTTGCTGACAACACATTGAAAACGGTTTTGTAAAAGAGCCAACTGATAGTCATACATTTGTTGACCATGAATGCACACGATTACTTTAGAAAATAAAAACAAAAAAAATTAAATGTACTTTTCCAAGGGGGCATTAGGAGTTGATCACATTATCACACTTTATTAACAGTTTTGTAAAAGAGCCAAATGTCAATCGACAATTCCTGGAACGTAAAAGCACATGTTTCCTTTTTTTCTTGAACTTTTGAGGTTATTATTACTAGAAAAGGGAATTTCTATGACATCTCTATTAGGAAAATGCCTAAAAAAATTCAATAAGAATGAACACACTATCACAGGGGGCACCAGGATTTGAACCTGGGACCTCTTGATCTGCAGTCAAATGCTCTACCACTGAGCTATACCCCCACAACACTTTTGCTGACAACACATTGAAAACGGTTTTGTAAAAGAGCCAACTGATAGTCATACATTTGTTGACCATGAATGCACACGAATACTTTAAAAAATTTAAATAAACAAATTAAATGTACTCTTCCACGGTTGCATTAGGAGTTGATCACATTATCACACTTTATTAACAGTTTTGTAACAAAGCCAAATGTCAATCAACAATTCCTGGAACGTAAAAGCACGTTTCCTTTTTTTCTTGAACTTTTGAGGTTATTATTACTAGAAAAATGGAATTTCTATGACATCTCTATTAGGAAAATGCCTTAAAAAATTCAATAAGAATAAAAACACTATCACAGGGGGCACCAGGATTTGAACCTGGGACCTCTTGATCTGCAGTCAAATGCTCTACCACTGAGCTATACCCCCACAACTTTATGGCTGAGTTCACATTATTAACAGTTTTGTAAAAGTAAATGAATCCTTTTTTTCTTTAACTTTTGAGGTTATTATTCCTAGAAAAATAGACTTTAAATGACATCTCTATTAGGAAAGTCCTGTTTAAATAATAATGAACACACTATCACAGGGGGCACCAGGATTTGAACCTGGGACCTCTTGATCTGCAGTCAAAAGCTCTACCACTGAGCTATACCCCCACAAATTTTTGGCTGAGTTCACATTATTAACAGTTTTGTAAAAGTAAATGAATCCTTTTCTTCTTTAACTTTTGAGGTTATTATTCCTAGAAAAATAGACTTTACATGACATCTCTATTAGGAAAGTCCTATTTAAATAATAATGAACAAACTATCACAGGGGGCACCAGGATTTGAACCTGGGACCTCTTGATCTGCAGTCAAATGCTCTACCACTGAGCTATACCCCCACAACACTTTTGCTGACAACACATTGAAAACGGTTTTGTAAAAGAGCCAACTGATAGTCATACATTTGTTGACCATGAATGCACACGATTACTTCAGAAAATAAAATAAAAAAAAATTAAATGTACTTTTCCAAGGGGGCATTAGGAGTTGATCACATTATCACACCTTATTAACAGTTTTGTAACAAAGCCAAATGTCAATCGACAATTCCTGGAACGTAAAAGGACATGTTTCCTTTTTTTCTTGAACTTTTCAGGTTATTATTACTAGAAAAAGGGAATTTCTAAGACATCTCTTTTAGGAACATCCCTTAAAAAATTCAATAAGAATGAACACACTATCACAGGGGGCACCAGGATTTGAACCTGGGACGTCTTGACTGAGCTAAACCCACACAACACTTTCACTGACAACACAATGAAAACGGTTTTGTAAACAAAAAAAAATCAATGCTCGTATACAGGGGGCACCTGGATTTGAACCTGGGACCTCTTGATCTGCAGTCAAATGCTCTACCACTGAGCTATACCCCCACAACACTTTTGCTGACAACACATTGAAAACAGTTTTGTAAAAGAGCCAACTGACAGTAATACTTTTGTTGACCATGAATGCACACGAATACTTTAAAAAATTTAAATAAACAAATTAAATGTACTCTTCCACGGTGGCATTAGGAATTGATCACATTATCACACTTTATTAACAGTTTTGTAACAAAGCCAAATATCAATCGACAATTTCTGGAACGTAAAAGCACATGTTTCCTTTTTTTCTTGAACTTTTGAGGTTATTATTACTAGAAAAAGGGAATTTCTAAGACATCTCTATTAGGAAAATCCCTTAAAAGATTCAATAAGAATAAACACACTATCACAGGGGGCACCAGGATTTGAACCTGGGACCTCTTGATCTGCAGTCAAATGCTCTACCACTGAGCTATACCCCCACAAACCTTTTGCTGACAACCCATTAAAAACGGTTTTGTAAAAGAGCCAACTGACAGTCATACATTTGTTGACCATGAATGCACACGAATACTTTAAAAAATTTAAATAAACAAATTAAATGTACTCTTCCACGGTGGCATTAGGAGTTGATCACATTATCACACTTTATTAACAGTTTTGTAAAAGAGCCAAATGTCAATCGACAATTCCTGGAACGTAAAAGCACATGTTTCCTTTTTTTCTTGAACTTTTGAGGTTATTATTACTAGAAAAAGGGAATTTCTATGACATCTCTATTAGGAAAATGCCTTAAAAAATTCAATAAGAATGAACACACTATCACAGGGGGCACCAGGATTTGAACCTGGGACCTCTTGATCTGCAGTCAAATGCTCTACCACTGAGCTATACCCCCACAACACTTTTGCTGACAACACATTGAAAACGGTTTTGTAAAAGAGCCAACTGATAGTCATACATTTGTTGACCATGAATGCACACGAATACTTTAGAAAAAAAAAAAAAAAAATTAAATGTACTTTTCCAAGGGGGCATTAGGAGTTGATCACATTATCACACCTTATTAACAGTTTTGTAACAAAGCCAAATGTCAATTGACAATTCCTGGAACGTAAAAGGACATGTTTCCTTTTTTTCTTGAACTTTTGAGGTTATTATTACTAGAAAAAGGGAATTTCTAAGACATCTCTATTAGGAACATCCCTTAAAAAATTCAATAAGAATGAACACACTATCACAGGGGGCACCAGGATTTGAACCTGGGACGTCTTGACTGAGCTAAACCCCCACAACACTTTCACTGACAACACAATGAAAACGGTTTTGTAAAAAAAAAAAAATCAATGCTCGTATACAGGGGGCACCTGGATTTGAACCTGGGACCTCTTGATCTGCAGTCAAATGCTCTACCACTGAGCTATACCCCCACAACACTTTTGCTGACAACACATTGAAAACAGTTTTGTAAAAGAGCCAACTGACAGTAATACTTTTGTTGACCATGAATGCACACGAATACTTTAAAAAATTTAAATAAACAAATTAAATGTACTCTTCCACGGTGGCATTAGGGGTTGATCACATTATCACACTTTATTAACAGTTTTGTAACAAAGCCAAATGTCAATCGACAATTTCTGGAACGTAAAAGCACATGTTTCCTTTTTTTCTTGAACTTTTGAGGTTATTATTACTAGAAAAAGGGAATTTCTAAGACATCTCTATTAGGAACATCCCTTAAAATATTCAATAAGAATGAACACACTATCACAGGGGGCACCAGGATTTGAACCTGGGACGTCTTGACTGAGCTAAACCCACACAACACTTTCACTGACAACACAATGAAAACGGTTTTGTAAACAAAAAAAATCAATTCTCGTATACAGGGGGCACCTGGATTAGAACCTGGGACCTCTTGATCTGCAGTCAAATGCTCTACCACTGGGCTATACCCCCACATCTTTTTGCTTGAGTTTACATCCTTAACAGTTTTGTAAAAGAGCCAAAAGGCAGTCGACAATTCCTGGAACATGAAAGTAAATGATCCTTATTTTGACAACACATTGAAAACTGTTTTGTAAAAGAGCCAACTGACAGTCATACATTTGTTGACCGTAAATGCACACGAATACTTAAAAAAATTAAAATAAACAAATTAAATGTACTCTTCCAAGGTTGCACTAGGAGTTGATCACATTATCACACATTATTGACAGTTTTATACAAAAGCCAAATGTCAATCGACAAATCCTGGAACGTAAAAGCACATGTTTCCTTTTTTTCTTGATGTTTTGGGGTTATTATTCCTAGAAAAAGGGAATTTCTATGACATCTCTATTAGGAAAATCCCTTAAAAGATTCAATAAGAATAAACACACTATCACAGGGGGCACCAGGATTTGAACCTGGGACCTCTTGATCTGCAGTCAAATGCTCTACCACTGAGCTATACCCCCACAACACTTTTGCTGACAACACATTGAAAACGGTTTTGTAAAAGAGCAAACTGATAGTCATACATTTGTTGACCATGAATGCACACGAATACTTTAGAAAAATTTAAATAAACAAATTAAATGTACTCTTCCACGGTGGCATTAGGAGTTGATCACATTATCACACTTTATTAACAGTTTTGTAACAAAGCCAAATGTCAATCGACAATTCCTGGAACGTAAAAGCACATGTTTCCTTTTTTTCTTGAACTTTTGAGGTTATTATTACTAGAAAAATGGAATTTCTATGACATCTCTATTAGGAAAATGCCTTAAAAAATTCAATAAGAATGAACACACTATCACAGGTGGCACCAAGATTTGAACCTGGGACCTCTTGATCTGCAGTCAAATGCTCTACCACTGAGCTATACCCCCACAACTTTTTTGCTGAGTTCACATTATTAACAGTTTTGTAAAAGTAAATTAATCCTTTTTTTCTTGAACTTTTGAGGTTATTATTACTAGAAAAATAGACTTTACATGACATCTCTATTAGGAAAGTCCTGTTTAAATAATAATGAACACACAGGGGGAACCAGGATTTGAACCTGGGACCTCTTGATCTGCAGTCAAATGCTCTACCACTGAGCTATACCCCCACAACACTTTTGCTGACAACACATTGAAAACGGTTTTGTAAAAGAGCCAACTGATAGTCATACATTTGTTGACCATGAATGCACACGATTATTTTAGAAAATAAAAACAAAAAAAATTAAATGTACTTTTCCAAGGGGGCATTAGGAGTTGATCACATTATCACACTTTATTAACAGTTTTGTAACAAAGCCAAATGTCAATCGACAATTCCTGGAATGTAAAAGGACATGTTTCCTTTTTTTCTTGAACTTTTGAGGTTATTATTACTAGAAAAAGGGAATTTCTAAGACATCTCTATTAGGAACATCCCTTAAAAAATTCAATAAGAATGAACACACTATCACAGGGGGCACCTGGATTTGAACCTGGGACCTCTTGATCTGCAGTCAAATGCTCTACCACTGAGCTATTCCCCCACATCTTTTTGCTTAAGTTCACATCCTTAACAGTTTTGTAAAAGAGCCAAAAGGCAGTCGACAATTCCTGGAACCTGAAAGTAAATGATCCTTATTTTGACAACACATTGAAAACTGTTTTGTAAAAGAGCCAACTGACAGTCATACATTTGTTGACCGTAAATGCACACGAATACTTAAAAAAATTAAAATAAACAAATTAAATGTACTCTTCCAAGGTTGCACTAGGAGTTGATCACATTATCACACATTATTGACAGTTTTATACAAAAGCCAAATGTCAATCGACAAATCCTGGAACGTAAAACCACATGTTTCCTTTTTTTCTTGATCTTTTGGGGTTATTATTCCTAGAAAAAGGGAATTTCTATGACATCTCTATTAGGAAAATCCCTTAAAAGATTCAGTAAGAATAAACACACTATCACAGGGGGCACCAGGATTTGAACCTGGGACCTCTTGATCTGCAGTCAAATGCTCTACCACTGAGCTATACCCCCACAACACTTTTGCTGACAACACATTGAAAACGGTTTTGTAAAAGAGCCAACTGACAGTAATACTTTTGTTGACCATGAATGCACACGAATACTTTAAAAAATTTAAATAAACAAATTAAATGTACTCTTCCACGGTGGCATTAGGGGTTGATCACATTATCACACTTTATTAACAGTTTTGTAACAAAGCCAAATGTCAATCGACAATTCCTGGAATGTAAAAGGACATGTTTCCTTTTTTTCTTGAACTTTTGAGGTTATTATTACTAGAAAAAGGGAATTTCTAAGACATCTCTATTAGGAACATCCCTTAAAAAATTCAATAAGAATGAACACACTATCACAGGGAGCACCAGGATTTGAACCTGGGACGTCTTGACTGAGCTAAACCCACACAACACTTTCACTGACAACACAATGAAAACGGTTTTGTAAACAAAAAAAAATCAATGCTCGTATACAGGGGGCACCTGGATTTGAACCTGGGACCTCTTGATCTGCAGTCAAATGCTCTACCACTGAGCTATACCCCCACATCTTTTTGCTTGAGTTCACATGCTTAACAGTTTTGTAAAAGAGCCAAAAGGCAGTCGGCAATTCCTGGAACCTTAAAGTAAATGATCCTTATTTTGACAACACATTGAAAACTGTTTTGTAAAAAAGCCAACTGACAGTCATACATTTGTTGACCGTAAATGCACACGAATACTTAAAAAAATTAAAATAAACAATTTAAATGTACTCTTCCAAGGTAGCACTAGGAGTTGATCACATAAAAACACATTATTGACAGTTTTATACAAAAGCCAAATGTCAATCGACAAATCCTGGAACGTAAAAGCACATGTTTCCTTTTTTTCTTGATCTTTTGGGGTTATTATTCCTAGAAAAAGGGAATTTCTATGACATCTCTATTAGGAAAATCCCTTAAAAGATTCAATAAGAATAAACACACTACCACAGGGGGCACCAGGATTTGAACCTGGGACCTCTTGATCTGCAGTCAAATGCTCTACCACTGAGCTATACCCCCACAAACCTTTTGCTGACAACCCATTAAAAACGGTTTTGTAAAAGAGCCAACTGACAGTCATACATTTGTTGACCATGAATGCACACGAATACTTTAAAAAATTTAAATAAACAAATTAAATGTACTCTTCCACGGTGGCATTGGGAGTTGATCACATTATCACAGTTTATTAACAGTTTTGTAACAAAGCCAAATGTCAATAGACAATTCCTGGAACGTAAAAGCACATGTTTCCTTTTTTTCTTGAACTTTTGAGGTTATTATTACTAGAAAAAGGGAATTTCTAAGACATCTCTATTAGGAAAATCCCTTAAAAAATTCAATAATAATGAACACACTATCACAGGGGGCACCAGGATTTGAACCTGGGACCTCTTGATCTGCAGTCAAATGCTCTACCACTGAGCTATACCCCCACAACACTTTTGCTAACAACACATTGAAAACGGTTTTGTAAAACAGCCAACTGATAGTCATACATTTGTTGACCATGAATGCACACGAATACTTTAAAAAATTTAAATAAACAAATTAAATGTACTCTTCCACGGTGGCATTAGGAGTTGATCACATTATCACACTTTATTAACAGTTTTGTAAAAGAGCCAAATGTCAATCGACAATTCCTGGAACGTAAAAGCACATGTTTCCTTTTTTTCTTGAACTTTTGAGGTTATTATTACTAGAAAAAGGGAATTTCTATGACATCTCTATTAGGACAATCCCTTAAAAAATTCAATAAGAATGAACACACTATCACAGGGGGCACCAAGATTTGAACCTGGGACCTCTTGATCTGCAGTCAAATGCTCTACCACTGAGCTATACCCCCACAACTTTTTTGCTGAGTTCACATTATTAACAGTTTTGTAAAAGTAATTAATCCTTTTTTTCTTTAACTTTTGAGGTTATTATTACTAGAAAAATAGACTTTACATGACATCTCTATTAGGAAAGTCCTGTTTAAATAATAATGAACACACAGGGGGCACCAGGATTTGAACCTGTGACCTCTTGATCTGCAGTCAAATGCTCTACCACTGAGCTATACCCCCACAAATTTTTGGCTGAGTTCACATTATTAACAGTTTTGTAAAAGTAAATGAATCCTTTTCTTCTTTAACTTTTGAGGTTATTATTCCTAGAAAAATAGACTTTACATAACATCTCTATTAGGAAAGTCCTATTTAAATAATAATGAACACACTATCACAGGGGGCACCAGGATTTGAACCTGGGACCTCTTGATCTGCAGTCAAATGCTCTACCACTGAGCTATACCCCCACAACACTTTTGCTGACAACACATTGAAAACGGTTTTGTAAAAGAGCCAACTGATAGTCATACATTTGTTGACCATGAATGCACACGATTACTTTAGAAAATAAAAACAAAAAAAATTAAATGTACTTTTCCAAGGGGGCATTAGGAGTTGATCACATTATCACACTTTATTAACAGTTTTGTAAAAGAGCCAAATGTCAATCGACAATTCCTGGAACGTAAAAGCACATGTTTCCTTTTTTTCTTGAACTTTTGAGGTTATTATTACTAGAAAAGGGAATTTCTATGACATCTCTATTAGGAAAATGCCTAAAAAAATTCAATAAGAATGAACACACTATCACAGGGGGCACCAGGATTTGAACCTGGGACCTCTTGATCTGCAGTCAAATGCTCTACCACTGAGCTATACCCCCACAACTTTTTGGCTGAGTTCACATTATTAACAGTTTTGTAAAAGTAAATGAATCCTTTTTTTCTTTAACTTTTGAGGTTATTATTCCTAGAAAAATAGACTTTAAATGACATCTCTATTAGCAAAGTCCTTTTTAAATAATAATGAACACACTATCACAGGGGGCACCAGGATTTGAACCTGGGACCTCTTGATCTGCAGTCAAATGCTCTACCACTGAGCTATACCCCCACAACACTTTTGCTGACAACACATTGAAAACGGTTTTGTAAAAGAGCCAACTGATAGTCATATATTTGTTGACCATGAATGCACACGAATACTTTAGAAAATAAAAACAAAAAAAATTAAATGTACTTTTCCAAGGGGGCATTAGGAGTTGATCACATTATCACACCTTATTAACAGTTTTGTAACAAAGCCAAATGTCAATTGACAATTCCTGGAACGTAAAAGGACATGTTTCTTGAACTTTTGAGGTTATTATTACTAGAAAAAAGGAATTTCTAAGACATCTCTATTAGGAACATCCCTTAAAAAATTCAATAAGAATGAACACACTATCACAGGGGGCACCAGGATTTGAACCTGGGACGTCTTGACTTAGCTAAACCCCCACAACACTTTCACTGACAACACAATGAAAACGGTTTTGTAAACAAAAAAAAATCAATGCTCGTATACAGGGGGCACCTGGATTTGAACCTGGAACCTCTTGATCTGCAGTCAAATGCTCTACCACTGAGCTATACCCCCACATCTTTTTGCTTGAGTTCACATCCTTAACAGTTTTGTAAAAGAGCCAAAAGGCAGTCGACAATTCCTGGAACCTGAAAGTAAATGATCCTTATTTTGACAACACATTGAAAACTGTTTTGTAAAAAAGCCAACTGACAGTCATACATTTGTTGACCGTAAATGCACACGAATACTTAAAAAAATTAAAATAAACAAATTAAATGTACTCTTCCAAGGTGGCACTAGGAGTTGATCACATTATCACACATTATTGACAGTTTTATACAAAAGCCAAATGTCAATCGACAAATCCTGGAACGTAAAAGCACATGTTTCCTTTTTTTCTTGATCTTTTGGGGTTATTATTCCTAGAAAAAGGGAATTTCTATGACATCTCTATTAGGAAAATCTCTTAAAAAATTCAATAAGAATGAACACACTATCACAGGGGGCACCAGGATTTGAACCTGGGACCTCTTGATCTGCAGTCAAATGCTCTACCACTGAGCTATACCCCCACAACACTTTTGCTGACAACACATTGAAAACGGTTTTGTAAAAGAGCCAACTGATAGTCATACATTTGTTGACCATGAATGCACACGAATACTTTAGAAAAAAAAATAAAAAAATTAAATGTACTTTTCCAAGGGGGCATTAGGAGTTGATCACATTATCACACCTTATTAACAGTTTTGTAACAAAGCCAAATGTCAATCGACAATTCCTGGAACGTAAAAGGACATGTTTCCTTTTTTTCTTGAACTTTTGAGGTTATTATTACTAGAAAAAAGGAATTTCTAAGACATCTCTATTAGGAACATCCCTTAAAAAATTCAATAAGAATGAACACACTATCACAGGGAGCACCAGGATTTGAACCTGGGACGTCTTGACTTAGCTAAACCCCCACAACACTTTCACTGACAACACAATGAAAACGGTTTTGTAAACAAAAAAAAATCAACGCTCGTATACAGGGGGCACCTGGATTTGAACCTGGAACCTCTTGATCTGCAGTCAAATGCTCTACCACTGAGCTATACCCCCACATCTTTTTGCTTGAGTTCACATCCTTAACAGTTTTGTAAAAGAGCCAAAAGGCAGTCGACAATTCCTGGAACCTGAAAGTAAATGATCCTTATTTTGACAACACATTGAAAACTGTTTTGTAAAAAAGCCAACTGACAGTCATACATTTGTTGACCGTAAATGCACACGAATACTTAAAAAAATTAAAATAAACAAATTAAATGTACTCTTCCAAGGTGGCACTAGGAGTTGATCACATTATCACACATTATTGACAGTTTTATACAAAAGCCAAATGTCAATCGAAAAATCCTGGAACGTAAAAGCACATGTTTCCTTTTTTTCTTGATCTTTTGGGGTTATTATTCCTAGAAAAAGGGAATTTCTATGACATCTCTATTAGGAAAATCCCTTAAAAGATTCAATAAGAATAAACACACTATCACAGGGGGCACCAGGATTTGAACCTGGGACCTCTTGATCTGCAGTCAAATGCACTACCACTGAGCTATACCCCCACAACACTTTTGCTGACAACACATTGAAAACGGTTTTGTAAAAGAGCCAACTGATAGTCATACATTTGTTGACCATGAATGCACACGAATACTTTAAAAAATTTAAATAAACAAATTAAATGTACTCTTCCACGGTTGCATTAGGAGTTGATCACATTATCACACTTTATTAACAGTTTTGTAACAAAGCCAAATGTCAATCAACAATTCCTGGAACGTAAAAGCACGTTTCCTTTTTTTCTTGAACTTTTGAGGTTATTATTACTAGAAAAATGGAATTTCTATGACATCTCTATTAGGAAAATGCCTTAAAAAATTCAATAAGAATAAAAACACTATCACAGGGGGCACCAGGATTTGAACCTGGGACCTCTTGATCTGCAGTCAAATGCTCTACCACTGAGCTATACCCCCACAACTTTTTGGCTGAGTTCACATTATTAACAGTTTTGTAAAAGTAAATGAATCCTTTTTTTCTTTAACTTTTGAGGTTATTATTCCTAGAAAAATAGACTTTAAATGACATCTCTATTAGGAAAGTCCTGTTTAAATAATAATGAACACACTATCACAGGGGGCACCAGGATTTGAACCTGGGACCTCTTGATCTGCAGTCAAAAGCTCTACCACTGAGCTATACCCCCACAAATTTTTGGCTGAGTTCACATTATTAACAGTTTTGTAAAAGTAAATGAATCCTTTTCTTCTTTAACTTTTGAGGTTATTATTCCTAGAAAAATAGACTTTACATGACATCTCTATTAGGAAAGTCCTATTTAAATAATAATGAACAAACTATCACAGGGGGCACCAGGATTTGAACCTGGGACCTCTTGATCTGCAGTCAAATGCTCTACCACTGAGTTATACCCCCACAACACTTTTGCTGACAACACATTGAAAACGGTTTTGTAAAAGAGCCAACTGATAGTCATACATTTGTTGACCATGAATGCACACGATTACTTCAGAAAATAAAATAAAAAAAAATTAAATGTACTTTTCCAAGGGGGCATTAGGAGTTGATCACATTATCACACCTTATTAACAGTTTTGTAACAAAGCCAAATGTCAATCGACAATTCCTGGAACGTAAAAGGACATGTTTCCTTTTTTTCTTGAACTTTTCAGGTTATTATTACTAGAAAAAGGGAATTTCTAAGACATCTCTTTTAGGAACATCCCTTAAAAAATTCAATAAGAATGAACACACTATCACAGGGGGCACCAGGATTTGAACCTGGGACGTCTTGACTGAGCTAAACCCACACAACACTTTCACTGACAACACAATGAAAACGGTTTTGTAAACAAAAAAAAATCAATGCTCGTATACAGGGGGCACCTGGATTTGAACCTGGGACCTCTTGATCTGCAGTCAAATGCTCTACCACTGAGCTATACCCCCACAACACTTTTGCTGACAACACATTGAAAACAGTTTTGTAAAAGAGCCAACTGACAGTAATACTTTTGTTGACCATGAATGCACACGAATACTTTAAAAAATTTAAATAAACAAATTAAATGTACTCTTCCACGGTGGCATTAGGAATTGATCACATTATCACACTTTATTAACAGTTTTGTAACAAAGCCAAATATCAATCGACAATTTCTGGAACGTAAAAGCACATGTTTCCTTTTTTTCTTGAACTTTTGAGGTTATTATTACTAGAAAAAGGGAATTTCTAAGACATCTCTATTAGGAAAATCCCTTAAAAGATTCAATAAGAATAAACACACTATCACAGGGGGCACCAGGATTTGAACCTGGGACCTCTTGATCTGCAGTCAAATGCTCTACCACTGAGCTATACCCCCACAAACCTTTTGCTGACAACCCATTAAAAACGGTTTTGTAAAAGAGCCAACTGACAGTCATACATTTGTTGACCATGAATGCACACGAATACTTTAAAAAATTTAAATAAACAAATTAAATGTACTCTTCCACGGTGGCATTAGGAGTTGATCACATTATCACACTTTATTAACAGTTTTGTAAAAGAGCCAAATGTCAATCGACAATTCCTGGAACGTAAAAGCACATGTTTCCTTTTTTTCTTGAACTTTTGAGGTTATTATTACTAGAAAAAGGGAATTTCTATGACATCTCTATTAGGAAAATGCCTTAAAAAATTCAATAAGAATGAACACACTATCACAGGGGGCACCAGGATTTGAACCTGGGACCTCTTGATCTGCAGTCAAATGCTCTACCACTGAGCTATACCCCCACAACACTTTTGCTGACAACACATTGAAAACGGTTTTGTAAAAGAGCCAACTGATAGTCATACATTTGTTGACCATGAATGCACACGAATACTTTAGAAAAAAAAAAAAAAAAATTAAATGTACTTTTCCAAGGGGGCATTAGGAGTTGATCACATTATCACACCTTATTAACAGTTTTGTAACAAAGCCAAATGTCAATTGACAATTCCTGGAACGTAAAAGGACATGTTTCCTTTTTTTCTTGAACTTTTGAGGTTATTATTACTAGAAAAAGGGAATTTCTAAGACATCTCTATTAGGAACATCCCTTAAAAAATTCAATAAGAATGAACACACTATCACAGGGGGCACCAGGATTTGAACCTGGGACGTCTTGACTGAGCTAAACCCCCACAACACTTTCACTGACAACACAATGAAAACGGTTTTGTAAAAAAAAAAAAATCAATGCTCGTATACAGGGGGCACCTGGATTTGAACCTGGGACCTCTTGATCTGCAGTCAAATGCTCTACCACTGAGCTATACCCCCACAACACTTTTGCTGACAACACATTGAAAACAGTTTTGTAAAAGAGCCAACTGACAGTAATACTTTTGTTGACCATGAATGCACACGAATACTTTAAAAAATTTAAATAAACAAATTAAATGTACTCTTCCACGGTGGCATTAGGGGTTGATCACATTATCACACTTTATTAACAGTTTTGTAACAAAGCCAAATGTCAATCGACAATTTCTGGAACGTAAAAGCACATGTTTCCTTTTTTTCTTGAACTTTTGAGGTTATTATTACTAGAAAAAGGGAATTTCTAAGACATCTCTATTAGGAACATCCCTTAAAAAATTCAATAAGAATGAACACACTATCACAGGGGGCACCAGGATTTGAACCTGGGACGTCTTGACTGAGCTAAACCCACACAACACTTTCACTGACAACACAATGAAAACGGTTTTGTAAACAAAAAAAATCAATTCTCGTATACAGGGGGCACCTGGATTAGAACCTGGGACCTCTTGATCTGCAGTCAAATGCTCTACCACTGGGCTATACCCCCACATCTTTTTGCTTGAGTTTACATCCTTAACAGTTTTGTAAAAGAGCCAAAAGGCAGTCGACAATTCCTGGAACATGAAAGTAAATGATCCTTATTTTGACAACACATTGAAAACTGTTTTGTAAAAGAGCCAACTGACAGTCATACATTTGTTGACCGTAAATGCACACGAATACTTAAAAAAATTAAAATAAACAAATTAAATGTACTCTTCCAAGGTTGCACTAGGAGTTGATCACATTATCACACATTATTGACAGTTTTATACAAAAGCCAAATGTCAATCGACAAATCCTGGAACGTAAAAGCACATGTTTCCTTTTTTTCTTGATGTTTTGGGGTTATTATTCCTAGAAAAAGGGAATTTCTATGACATCTCTATTAGGAAAATCCCTTAAAAGATTCAATAAGAATAAACACACTATCACAGGGGGCACCAGGATTTGAACCTGGGACCTCTTGATCTGCAGTCAAATGCTCTACCACTGAGCTATACCCCCACAACACTTTTGCTGACAACACATTGAAAACGGTTTTGTAAAAGAGCAAACTGATAGTCATACATTTGTTGACCATGAATGCACACGAATACTTTAAAAAATTTAAATAAACAAATTAAATGTACTCTTCCACGGTGGCATTAGGGGTTGATCACATTATCACACTTTATTAACAGTTTTGTAACAAAGCCAAATGTCAATCGACAATTTCTGGAACGTAAAAGCACATGTTTCCTTTTTTTCTTGAACTTTTGAGGTTATTATTACTAGAAAAAGGGAATTTCTAAGACATCTCTATTAGGAACATCCCTTAAAAAATTCAATAAGAATGAACACACTATCACAGGGGGCACCAGGATTTGAACCTGGGACGTCTTGACTGAGCTAAACCCACACAACACTTTCACTGACAACACAATGAAAACGGTTTTGTAAACAAAAAAAATCAATTCTCGTATACAGGGGGCACCTGGATTAGAACCTGGGACCTCTTGATCTGCAGTCAAATGCTCTACCACTGGGCTATACCCCCACATCTTTTTGCTTGAGTTTACATCCTTAACAGTTTTGTAAAAGAGCCAAAAGGCAGTCGACAATTCCTGGAACATGAAAGTAAATGATCCTTATTTTGACAACACATTGAAAACTGTTTTGTAAAAGAGCCAACTGACAGTCATACATTTGTTGACCGTAAATGCACACGAATACTTAAAAAAATTAAAATAAACAAATTAAATGTACTCTTCCAAGGTTGCACTAGGAGTTGATCACATTATCACACATTATTGACAGTTTTATACAAAAGCCAAATGTCAATCGACAAATCCTGGAACGTAAAAGCACATGTTTCCTTTTTTTCTTGATGTTTTGGGGTTATTATTCCTAGAAAAAGGGAATTTCTATGACATCTCTATTAGGAAAATCCCTTAAAAGATTCAATAAGAATAAACACACTATCACAGGGGGCACCAGGATTTGAACCTGGGACCTCTTGATCTGCAGTCAAATGCTCTACCACTGAGCTATACCCCCACAACACTTTTGCTGACAACACATTGAAAACGGTTTTGTAAAAGAGCAAACTGATAGTCATACATTTGTTGACCATGAATGCACACGAATACTTTAGAAAAATTTAAATAAACAAATTAAATGTACTCTTCCACGGTGGCATTAGGAGTTGATCACATTATCACACTTTATTAACAGTTTTGTAACAAAGCCAAATGTCAATCGACAATTCCTGGAACGTAAAAGCACATGTTTCCTTTTTTTCTTGAACTTTTGAGGTTATTATTACTAGAAAAATGGAATTTCTATGACATCTCTATTAGGAAAATGCCTTAAAAAATTCAATAAGAATGAACACACTATCACAGGTGGCACCAAGATTTGAACCTGGGACCTCTTGATCTGCAGTCAAATGCTCTACCACTGAGCTATACCCCCACAACTTTTTTGCTGAGTTCACATTATTAACAGTTTTGTAAAAGTAAATTAATCCTTTTTTTCTTGAACTTTTGAGGTTATTATTACTAGAAAAATAGACTTTACATGACATCTCTATTAGGAAAGTCCTGTTTAAATAATAATGAACACACAGGGGGAACCAGGATTTGAACCTGGGACCTCTTGATCTGCAGTCAAATGCTCTACCACTGAGCTATACCCCCACAACACTTTTGCTGACAACACATTGAAAACGGTTTTGTAAAAGAGCCAACTGATAGTCATACATTTGTTGACCATGAATGCACACGATTATTTTAGAAAATAAAAACAAAAAAAATTAAATGTACTTTTCCAAGGGGGCATTAGGAGTTGATCACATTATCACACTTTATTAACAGTTTTGTAACAAAGCCAAATGTCAATCGACAATTCCTGGAATGTAAAAGGACATGTTTCCTTTTTTTCTTGAACTTTTGAGGTTATTATTACTAGAAAAAGGGAATTTCTAAGACATCTCTATTAGGAACATCCCTTAAAAAATTCAATAAGAATGAACACACTATCACAGGGGGCACCTGGATTTGAACCTGGGACCTCTTGATCTGCAGTCAAATGCTCTACCACTGAGCTATTCCCCCACATCTTTTTGCTTAAGTTCACATCCTTAACAGTTTTGTAAAAGAGCCAAAAGGCAGTCGACAATTCCTGGAACCTGAAAGTAAATGATCCTTATTTTGACAACACATTGAAAACTGTTTTGTAAAAGAGCCAACTGACAGTCATACATTTGTTGACCGTAAATGCACACGAATACTTAAAAAAATTAAAATAAACAAATTAAATGTACTCTTCCAAGGTTGCACTAGGAGTTGATCACATTATCACACATTATTGACAGTTTTATACAAAAGCCAAATGTCAATCGACAAATCCTGGAACGTAAAACCACATGTTTCCTTTTTTTCTTGATCTTTTGGGGTTATTATTCCTAGAAAAAGGGAATTTCTATGACATCTCTATTAGGAAAATCCCTTAAAAGATTCAGTAAGAATAAACACACTATCACAGGGGGCACCAGGATTTGAACCTGGGACCTCTTGATCTGCAGTCAAATGCTCTACCACTGAGCTATACCCCCACAACACTTTTGCTGACAACACATTGAAAACGGTTTTGTAAAAGAGCCAACTGACAGTAATACTTTTGTTGACCATGAATGCACACGAATACTTTAAAAAATTTAAATAAACAAATTAAATGTACTCTTCCACGGTGGCATTAGGGGTTGATCACATTATCACACTTTATTAACAGTTTTGTAACAAAGCCAAATGTCAATCGACAATTCCTGGAATGTAAAAGGACATGTTTCCTTTTTTTCTTGAACTTTTGAGGTTATTATTACTAGAAAAAGGGAATTTCTAAGACATCTCTATTAGGAACATCCCTTAAAAAATTCAATAAGAATGAACACACTATCACAGGGAGCACCAGGATTTGAACCTGGGACGTCTTGACTGAGCTAAACCCACACAACACTTTCACTGACAACACAATGAAAACGGTTTTGTAAACAAAAAAAAATCAATGCTCGCATACAGGGGGCACCTGGATTTGAACCTGGGACCTCTTGATCTGCAGTCAAATGCTCTACCACTGAGCTATACCCCCACATCTTTTTGCTTGAGTTCACATGCTTAACAGTTTTGTAAAAGAGCCAAAAGGCAGTCGGCAATTCCTGGAACCTTAAAGTAAATGATCCTTATTTTGACAACACATTGAAAACTGTTTTGTAAAAAAGCCAACTGACAGTCATACATTTGTTGACCGTAAATGCACACGAATACTTAAAAAAATTAAAATAAACAATTTAAATGTACTCTTCCAAGGTAGCACTAGGAGTTGATCACATAAAAACACATTATTGACAGTTTTATACAAAAGCCAAATGTCAATCGACAAATCCTGGAACGTAAAAGCACATGTTTCCTTTTTTTCTTGATCTTTTGGGGTTATTATTCCTAGAAAAAGGGAATTTCTATGACATCTCTATTAGGAAAATCCCTTAAAAGATTCAATAAGAATAAACACACTACCACAGGGGGCACCAGGATTTGAACCTGGGACCTCTTGATCTGCAGTCAAATGCTCTACCACTGAGCTATACCCCCACAAACCTTTTGCTGACAACCCATTAAAAACGGTTTTGTAAAAGAGCCAACTGACAGTCATACATTTGTTGACCATGAATGCACACGAATACTTTAAAAAATTTAAATAAACAAATTAAATGTACTCTTCCACGGTGGCATTGGGAGTTGATCACATTATCACAGTTTATTAACAGTTTTGTAACAAAGCCAAATGTCAATAGACAATTCCTGGAACGTAAAAGCACATGTTTCCTTTTTTTCTTGAACTTTTGAGGTTATTATTACTAGAAAAAGGGAATTTCTAAGACATCTCTATTAGGAAAATCCCTTAAAAAATTCAATAATAATGAACACACTATCACAGGGGGCACCAGGATTTGAACCTGGGACCTCTTGATCTGCAGTCAAATGCTCTACCACTGAGCTATACCCCCACAACACTTTTGCTAACAACACATTGAAAACGGTTTTGTAAAACAGCCAACTGATAGTCATACATTTGTTGACCATGAATGCACACGAATACTTTAAAAAATTTAAATAAACAAATTAAATGTACTCTTCCACGGTGGCATTAGGAGTTGATCACATTATCACACTTTATTAACAGTTTTGTAAAAGAGCCAAATGTCAATCGACAATTCCTGGAACGTAAAAGCACATGTTTCCTTTTTTTCTTGAACTTTTGAGGTTATTATTACTAGAAAAAGGGAATTTCTATGACATCTCTATTAGGACAATCCCTTAAAAAATTCAATAAGAATGAACACACTATCAAAGGGGGCACCAAGATTTGAACCTGGGACCTCTTGATCTGCAGTCAAATGCTCTACCACTGAGCTATACCCCCACAACTTTTTTGCTGAGTTCACATTATTAACAGTTTTGTAAAAGTTATTAATCCTTTTTTTCTTTAACTTTTGAGGTTATTATTACTAGAAAAATAGACTTTACATGACATCTCTATTAGGAAAGTCCTGTTTAAATAATAATGAACACACAGGGGGCACCAGGATTTGAACCTGGGACCTCTTGATCTGCAGTCAAATGCTCTACCACTGAGCTATACCCCCACAAATTTTTGGCTGAGTTCACATTATTAACAGTTTTGTAAAAGTAAATGAATCCTTTTCTTCTTTAACTTTTGAGGTTATTATTCCTAGAAAAATAGACTTTACATGACATCTCTATTAGGAAAGTCCTATTTAAATAATAATGAACACACTATCACAGGGGGCACCAGGATTTGAACTTGGGACCTCTTGATCTGCAGTCAAATGCTCTACCACTGAGCTATACCCCCACAACACTTTGGCTGACAACACATTGAAAACGGTTTTGTAAAAGAGCCAACTGATAGTCATACATTTGTTGACCATGAATGCACAAGATTACTTTAGAAAATAAAAACAAAAAAAATTAAATGTACTTTTCCAAGGGGGCATTAGGAGTTGATCACATTATCACACTTTATTAACAGTTTTGTAACAAAGCCAAATGTCAATCGACAATTCCTGGAATGTAAAAGGACATGTTTCCTTTTTTTCTTGAACTTTTGAGGTTATTATTACTAGAAAAAGGGAATTTCTAAGACATCTCTATTAGGAACATCCCTTAAAAAATTCAATAAGAATGAACACACTATCACAGGGGGCACCAGGATTTGAACCTGGGACGTCTTGACTGAGCTAAACCCACACAACACTTTCACTGACAACACAATGAAAACGATTTTGTAAACAAAAAAAAATCAATGCTCGTATACAGGGGGCACCTGGATTTGAACCTGGGACCTCTTGATCTGCAGTCAAATGCTCTACCACTGAGCTATTCCCCCCCCTTCTTTTTGCTTGAGTTCACATCCTTAACAGTTTTGTAAAAGAGCCAAAAGGCAGTCGACAATTCCTGGAAAGTGAAAGTAAATGATCCTTATTTTGACAACACATTGAAAACTGTTTTGTAAAAGAGCCAACTGACAGTCATACATTTGTTGACCGTAAATGCACACGAATACTTAAAAAAATTAAAATAAACAAATTAAATGTACTCTTCCAAGGTTGCACTAGGAGTTGATCACATTATCACACATTATTGACAGTTTTATACAAAAGCCAAATGTCAATCGACAAATCCTGGAACGTAAAACCACATGTTTCCTTTTTTTCTTGATCTTTTGGGGTTATTATTCCTAGAAAAAGGGAATTTCTATGACATCTCTATTAGGAAAATCCCTTAAAAGATTCAGTAAGAATAAACACACTATCACAGGAGCAACCAGGATTTGAACCTGGGACCTCTTGATCTGCAGTCAAATGCTCTACCACTGAGCTATACCCCCACAACACTTTTGCTGACAACACATTGAAAACGGTTTTGTAAAAGAGCCAACTGACAGTCATACCTTTGTTGACCATGAATGCACACGAATACTTTAAAAAATTTAAATAAACAAATTAAATGTACTCTTCCACGGTGGCATTAGGGGTTGATCACATTATCACACTTTATTAACAGTTTTGTAACAAAGCCAAATGTCAATCGACAATTTCTGGAACGTAAAAGCACATGTTTCCTTTTTTTCTTGAACTTTTGAGGTAATTATTACTAGAAAAAGGGAATTTCTAAGACATCTCTATTAGGAACATCCCTTAAAAAATTCAATAAGAATGAACACACTATCACAGGGGGCACCAGGATTTGAACCTGGGACATCTTGACTGAGCAAAACCCACACAACACTTTCACTGACAACACAATGAAAACGGTTTTGTAAACAAAAAAAAAACAATTCTCGTATACAGGGGCACCTGGATTAGAACCTGGGACCTCTTGATCTGCAGTCAAATGCTCTACCACTGGGCTATACCCCCACATCTTTTTGCTTGAGTTTACATCCTTAACAGTTTTGTAAAAGAGCCAAAAGGCAGTCGACAATTCCTGGAACCTGAAAGTAAATGATCCTTATTTTGACAACACATTGAAAACTGTTTTGTAAAAGAGCCAACTGACAGTCATACATTTGTTGACCGTAAATGCACACGAATACTTAAAAAAATTAAAATAAACAAATTAAATGTACTCTTCCAAGGTTGCACTAGGAGTTGATCACATTATCACACATTATTGACAGTTTTATACAAAAGCCAAATGTCAATCGACAAATCCTGGAACGTAAAAGCACATGTTTCCTTTTTTTCTTGATCTTTTGGGGTTATTATTCCTAGAAAAAGGGAATTTCTATGACATCTCTATTAGGAAAATCCCTTAAAAGATTCAATAAGAATAAACACACTATCACAGGGGGCACCAGGATTTGAACCTGGGACCTCTTGATCTGCAGTCAAATGCTCTACCACTGAGCTATACCCCCACAACACTTTTGCTGACAACACATTGAAAACGGTTTTGTAAAAGAGCCAACTGACAGTCATACCTTTGTTGACCATGAATGCACACGAATACTTTAAAAAATTTAAATAAACAAATTAAATGTACTCTTCCACGGTGGCATTGGGAGTTGATCACATTATCACAGTTTATTAACAGTTTTGTAACAAAGCCAAATGTCAATAGACAATTCCTGGAACGTAAAAGCACATGTTTCCTTTTTTTCTTGAACTTTTGAGGTTATTATTACTAGAAAAAGGGAATTTCTAAGACATCTCTATTAGGAAAATCCCTTAAAAAATTCAATAATAATGAACACACTATCACAGGGGGCACCAGGATTTGAACCTGGGACCTCTTGATCTGCAGTCAAATGCTCTACCACTGAGCTATACCCCCACAACACTTTTGCTAACAACACATTGAAAACGGTTTTGTAAAACAGCCAACTGATAGTCATACATTTGTTGACCATGAATGCACACGAATACTTTAAAAAATTTAAATAAACAAATTAAATGTACTCTTCCACGGTGGCATTAGGAGTTGATCACATTATCACACTTTATTAACAGTTTTGTAAAAGAGCCAAATGTCAATCGACAATTCCTGGAACGTAAAAGCACATGTTTCCTTTTTTTCTTGAACTTTTGAGGTTATTATTACTAGAAAAAGGGAATTTCTATGACATCTCTATTAGGACAATCCCTTAAAAAATTCAATAAGAATGAACACACTATCACAGGGGGCACCAAGATTTGAACCTGGGACCTCTTGATCTGCAGTCAAATGCTCTACCACTGAGCTATACCCCCACAACTTTTTTGCTGAGTTCACATTATTAACAGTTTTGTAAAAGTTATTAATCCTTTTTTTCTTTAACTTTTGAGGTTATTATTACTAGAAAAATAGACTTTACATGACATCTCTATTAGGAAAGTCCTGTTTAAATAATAATGAACACACAGGGGGCACCAGGATTTGAACCTGGGACCTCTTGATCTGCAGTCAAATGCTCTACCACTGAGCTATACCCCCACAAATTTTTGGCTGAGTTCACATTATTAACAGTTTTGTAAAAGTAAATGAATCCTTTTCTTCTTTAACTTTTGAGGTTATTATTCCTAGAAAAATAGACTTTACATGACATCTCTATTAGGAAAGTCCTATTTAAATAATAATGAACACACTATCACAGGGGGCACCAGGATTTGAACCTGGGACCTCTTGATCTGCAGTCAAATGCTCTACCACTGAGCTATACCCCCACAACACTTTTGCTGACAACACATTGAAAACGGTTTTGTAAAAGAGCCAACTGATAGTCATACATTTGTTGACCATGAATGCACACGATTACTTTAGAAAATAAAAACAAAAAAAATTAAATGTACTTTTCCAAGGGGGCATTAGGAGTTGATCACATTATCACACTTTATTAACAGTTTTGTAACAAAGCCAAATGTCAATCGACAATTCCTGGAATGTAAAAGGACATGTTTCCTTTTTTTCTTAAACTTTTGAGGTTATTATTACTAGAAAAAGGGAATTTCTAAGACATCTCTATTAGGAACATCCCTTAAAAAATTCAATAAGAATGAACACACTATCACAGGGAGCACCAGGATTTGAACCTGGGATGTCTTGACTGAGCTAAACCCACACAACACTTTCACTGACAACACAATGAAAACGGTTTTGTAAACAAAAAAAAATCAATGCTCGTATACAGGGGGCACGTGGATTTGAACCTGGGACCTCTTGATCTGCAGTCAAATGCTCTACCACTGAGCTATACCCCCACATCTTTTTGCTTGAGTTCACATGCTTAACAGTTTTGTAAAAGAGCCAAAAGGCAGTCGACAATTCCTGGAACCTGAAAGTAAATGATCCTTATTTTGACAACACATTGAAAACTGTTTTGTAAAAAAGCCAACTGACAGTCATACATTTGTTGACCGTAAATGCACACGAATACTTAAAAAAATTAAAATAAACAATTTAAATGTACTCTTCCAAGGTGGCACTAGGAGTTGATCACATTAAAACACATTATTGACAGTTTTATACAAAAGCCAAATGTCAATCGACAAATCCTGGAACGTAAAAGCACATGTTTCCTTTTTTTCTTGATCTTTTGGGGTTATTATTCCTAGAAAAAGGGAATTTCTATGACATCTCTATTAGGAAAATCCCTTAAAAGATTCAATAAGAATAAACACACTACCACAGGGGGCACCAGGATTTGAACCTGGGACCTCTTGATCTGCAGTCAAATGCTCTACCACTGAGCTATACCCCCACAAACCTTTCGCTGACAACCCATTAAAAACGGTTTTGTAAAAGAGCCAACTGACAGTCATACATTTGTTGACCATGAATGCACACGAATACTTTAAAAAATTTAAATAAACAAATTAAATGTACTCTTCCACGGTGGCATTAGGAGTTGATCACATTATCACACTTTATTAACAGTTTTGTAAAAGAGCCAAATGTCAATAGACAATTCCTGGAACGTAAAAGCACATGTTTCCTTTTTTTCTTGAACTTTTGAGGTTATTATTACTAGAAAAAGGGAATTTCTAAGACATCTCTATTAGGAAAATCCCTTAAAAAATTCAATAAGAATGAACACACTATCACAGGGGGCACCAGGATTTGAACCTGGGACCTCTTGATCTGCAGTCAAATGCTCTACCACTGAGCTATACCCCCACAATTTTTTTGGCTGAGTTCACATTATTAACAGTTTTGTAAAAGTAAATTAATCCTTCTTTTCTTTAACTTTTGAGGTTATTATTCCTAGAAAAATAGACTTTAAATGACATCTCTATTAGGAAAGTCCTATTTAAATAATAATGAACACACTATCACAGGAGGCACCAGGATTTGAACCTGGGACCTCTTGATCTGCAGTCAAATGCTCTACCACTGAGCTATACCCGCACAACACTTTTGCTGACAACACATTGAAAACGGTTTTGTAAAAGAGCCAACTGATAGTCATACATTTGTTGACCATGAATGCACACGAATACTTTAAAAAATTTAAATAAACAAATTAAATGTACTCTTCCACGGTGGCATTAGGAGTTGATCACATTATCACACTTTATTAACAGTTTTGTAACAAAGCCAAATGTCAATCGACAATTTCTGGAACGTAAAAGCACATGTTTCCTTTTTTTCTTGAACTTTTGAGGTAATTATTACTAGAAAAAGGGAATTTCTAAGACATCTCTATTAGGAACATCCCTTAAAAAATTCAATAAGAATGAACACACTATCACAGGGGGCACCAGGATTTGAACCTGGGACATCTTGACTGAGCAAAACCCACACAACACTTTCACTGACAACACAATGAAAACGGTTTTGTAAACCAAAAAAAAACAATTCTCGTATACAGGGGGCACCTGGATTAGAACCTGGGACCTCTTGATCTGCAGTCAAATGCTCTACCACTGGGCTATACCCCCACATCTTTTTGCTTGAGTTTACATCCTTAACAGTTTTGTAAAAGAGCCAAAAGGCAGTCGACAATTCCTGGAACATGAAAGTAATTGATCCTTATTTTGACAACACATTGAAAACTGTTTTGTAAAAGAGCCAACTGACAGTCATACATTTGTTGACCGTAAATGCACACGAATACTTAAAAAAATTAAAATAAACAAATTAAATGTACTCTTCCAAGGTTGCACTAGGAGTTGATCACATTATCACACATTATTGACAGTTTTATACAAAAGCCAAATGTCAATCGACAAATCCTGGAACGTAAAAGCACATGTTTCCTTTTTTTCTTGATCTTTTGGGGTTATTATTCCTAGAAAAAGGGAATTTCTATGACATCTCTATTAGGAAAATCCCTTAAAAGATTCAGTAAGAATAAACACACTATCACAGGGGGCACCAGGATTTGAACCTGGGACCTCTTGATCTGCAGTCAAATGCTCTACCACTGAGCTATACCCCCACAATTTTTTTGGCTGAGTTCACATTATTAACAGTTTTGTAAAAGTAAATTAATCCTTCTTTTCTTTAACTTTTGAGGTTATTATTCCTAGAAAAATAGACTTTAAATGACATCTCTATTAGGAAAGTCCTATTTAAATAATAATGAACACACTATCACAGGAGGCACCAGGATTTGAACCTGGGACCTCTTGATCTGCAGTCAAATGCTCTACCACTGAGCTATACCCGCACAACACTTTTGCTGACAACACATTGAAAACGGTTTTGTAAAAGAGCCAACTGATAGTCATACATTTGTTGACCATGAATGCACACGAATACTTTAGAAAAAAAAAAAAATAATTAAATGTACTCTTCCAAGGTGGCACTAGGAGTTGATCACATTATCACACATTATTGACAGTTTTATACAAAAGCCAAATGTCAATCGACAAATCCTGGAACGTAAAAGCACATGTTTCCTTTTTTTCTTGATCTTTTGGGGTTATTATTCCTAGAAAAAGGGAATTTCTATGACATCTCTATTAGGAAAATCCCTTAAAAGATTCAATAAGAATAAACACACTATCACAGAGGGCACCAGGATTTGAACCTGGGACCTCTTGTTCTGCAGTCAAATGCTCTACCACTGAGCTATACCCCCACAACACTTTTGCTGACAACACATTGAAAACGGTTTTGTAAAAGAGCCAACTGATAGTCATACATTTGTTGACCATGAATGCACATGAATACTTTAAAAAATTTAAATAAACAAATTAAATGTACTCTTCCACGGTGACATCTCTATTAGGAAAATCCCTTAAAAAATTCAATAAGAATGAACACACTATCACAGGGGGCACCAAGATTTGAACCTGGGACCTCTTGATCTGCAGTCAAATGCTCTACCACTGAGCTATACCCCCACAACTTTTTTACTGAGTTCACATTATTAACAGTTTTGTAAAAGTAATTAATCCTTTTTTTTTTTAACTTTTGAGGTTATTATTACTAGAAAAATAGACTTTACATGACATCTCTATTAGGAAAGTCCTGTTTAAATAATAATGAACACACTATCACAGGGGGCACCAGGATTTGAACCTGGGACCTCTTGATCTGCAGTCAAATGCTCTACCACTGAGCTATACCCCCACAACTTTTTGGCTGAGTTCACATTATTAACAGTTTTGTAAAAGTAAATGAATGCTTTTTTTCTTTAACTTTTGAGGTTATTATTCCTAGATAAATAAACTTTAAATGACATCTCTATTAGGAAAGTCCTATTTAAATAATAATAAACACACTATCACAGGGGGCACCAGATTTGAACCTGGGACCTCTTGATCTGCAGTCAAATGCTCTACCACTGAGCAATACCCCCACAACACTTTTGCTGACAACACATTGAAAACGGTTTTGTAAAAGAGCCAACTGATAGTCATATATTTGTTGACCATGAATGCACACGAATACTTTAGAAAATAAAAACAAAAAAAATTAAATGTACTTTTCCAAGGGGGCATTAGGAGTTGATCACATTATCACACTTTATTAACAGTTTTGTAACAAAGCCAAATGTCAATCGACAATTCCTGGAATGTAAAAGGACATGTTTCCTTTTTTTCTTGAACTTTTGAGGTTATTATTACTAGAAAAAAGGAATTTCTAAGACATCTCTATTAGGAACATCCCTTAAAAAATTCAATAAGAATGAACACACTATCACAGGGGGCACCAGGATTTGAACCTGGGACGTCTTGACTGAGCTAAACCCCCACAACACTTTCACTGACAACACAATGAAAACGGTTTTGTAAACAAAAAAAAATCAATGCTCGTATACAGGGGGCACCTGGATTTGAACCTGGGACCTCTTGATCTGCAGTCAAATGCTCTACCACTGAGCTATTCCCCCACATCTTTTTGCTTGAGTTCACATCCTTAACAGTTTTGTAAAAGAGCCAAAAGGCAGTCGACAATTCCTGGAACCTGAAAGTAAATGATCCTTATTTTGACAACACATTGAAAACTGTTTTGTAAAAGAGCCAACTGACAGTCATACATTTGTTGACCGTAAATGCACACGAATACTTAAAAAAATTAAAATAAACAATATAAATGTACTCTTCCAAGGTTGCACTAGGAGTTGATCACATTATCACACATTATTGACAGTTTTATACAAAAGCCAAATGTCAATCGACAAATCCTGGAACGTAAAGGCACATGTTTCCTTTTTTTCTTGATCTTTTGGGGTTATTATTCCTAGAAAAAGGGAATTTCTATGACATCTCTATTAGAAAAATGCCTTAAAAAATTCAATAAGAATAAAAACACTATCACAGGGGGCACCAGGATTTGAAATTGGGACCTCTTGATCTGCAGTCAAATGCTCTACCACTGAGCTATACCCCCACAACTTTTTGGCTGAGTTCACATTATTAACAGTTTTGTAAAAGTAAATGAATCCTTTTTTTCTTTAACTTTTGAGGTTATTATTCCTAGATAAATAAACTTTAAATGACATCTCTATTAGGAAAGTCCTATTTAAATAATAATAAACACACTATCACAGGGGGCACCAGATTTGAACCTGGGACCTCTTGATCTGCAGTCAAATGCTCTACCACTGAGCTATACCCCCACAACACTTTTGCTGACAACACATTGAAAACGGTTTTGTAAAAGAGCCAACTGATAGTCATACATTTGTTGACCATGAATGCACACGAATACTTTAGAAAAAATAAATAAATAATTAAATGTACTCTTCCAAGGTGGCACTAGGAGTTGATCACATTATCACACATTATTGACAGTTTTATACAAAAGCCAAATGTCAATCGACAAATCCTGGAACGTAAAAGCACATGTTTCCTTTTTTTCTTGATCTTTTGGGGTTATTATTCCTAGAAAAAGGGAATTTCTATGACATCTCTATTAGGAAAATCCCTTAAAAATTTCAATAAGAATGAACACACTATCACAGGGGGCACCAGGATTTGAACCTGGGACCTCTTGATCTGCAGTCAAATGCTCTACCACTGAGCTATACCCCCACAACACTTTTGCTGACAACACATTGAAAACGGTTTTGTAAAAGAGCCAACTGATAGTCATACATTTGTTGACCATGAATGCACACGAATACTTTAAAAAATTTAAATAAACAAATTAAATGTACTCTTCCACGGTTGCATTAGGAGTTGATCACATTATCACACTTTATTAACAGTTTTGTAACAAAGCCAAATGTCAATCAACAATTCCTGGAACGTAAAAGCACATGTTTCCTTTTTTTCTTGAACTTTTGAGGTTATTATTACTAGAAAAATGGAATTTCTATGACATCTCTATTAGGAAAATGCCTTAAAAAATTCAATAAGAATAAAAACACTATCACAGGGGGCACCAGGATTTGAACCTGGGACCTCTTGATCTGCAGTCAAATGCTCTACCACTGAGCTATACCCCCACAACTTTTTGGCTGAGTTCACATTATTAACAGTTTTGTAAAAGTAAATGAATCCTTTTTTTCTTTAACTTTTGAGGTTATTATTCCTAGAAAAATAGACTTTAAATGACATCTCTATTAGGAAAGTCCTATTTAAATAATAATGAACACACTATCACAGGGGGCACCAGGATTTGAACCTGGGACCTCTTGATCTGCAGTCAAATGCTCTACCACTGAGCTATACCCCCACAACACTTTTGCTGACAACACATTGAAAACGGTTTTGTAAAAGAGCCAACTGATAGTCATACATTTGTTGACCATGAATGCACACGATTACTTTAGAAAATAAAATAAAAAAAAATTAAATGTACTTTTCCAAGGGGGCATTAGGAGTTGATCACATTATCACACCTTATTAACAGTTTTGTAACAAAGCCAAATGTCAATCGACAATTCCTGGAACGTAAAAGGACATGTTTCCTTTTTTCTCTAACTTTTGAGGTTATTATTACTAGAAAAAGGGAATTTCTATGACATCTCTATTAGGAAAATCCCTTAAAAATTTCAATAAGAATGAACACACTATCACAGGGGGCACCAGGATTTGAACCTGGGACCTCTTGATCTGCAGTCAAATGCTCTACTACTGAGCTATACCCCCACAACACTTTTGCTGACAACACATTGAAAACGGTTTTGTAAAAGAGCCAACTGATAGTCATACATTTGTTGACCATGAATGCACACGAATACTTTAAAAAATTTAAATAAACAAATTAAATGTACTCTTCCACGGTTGCATTAGGAGTTGATCACATTATCACACTTTATTAACAGTTTTGTAACAAAGCCAAATGTCAATCAACAATTCCTGGAACGTAAAAGCACATGTTTCCTTTTTTTCTTGAACTTTTGAGGTTATTATTACTAGAAAAATGGAATTTCTATGACATCTCTATTAGGAAAATGCCTTAAAAAATTCAATAAGAATAAAAACACTATCACAGGGGGCACCAGGATTTGAACCTGGGACCTCTTGATCTGCAGTCAAATGCTCTACCACTGAGCTATACCCCCACAACTTTTTGGCTGAGTTCACATTATTAACAGTTTTGTAAAAGTAAATTAATCCTTTTTTTCTTTAACTTTTGAGGTTATTATTCCTAGAAAAATAGACTTTAAATGACATCTCTATTAGGAAAGTCCTATTTAAATAATAATGAACACACTATCACAGGGGGCACCAGGATTTGAATCTGGGACCTCTTAATCTGCAGTCAAATGCTCTACCACTGAGCTATACCCCCACAACACTTTTGCTGACAACACATTGAAAACGGTTTTGTAAAAGAGCCAACTGATAGTCATACATTTGTTGACCATGAATGCACACGAATACTTTAGAAAAAAAAAAAAAAAAATTAAATGTACATTTCCAAGGGGGCATTAGGAGTTGATCACATTATCACACCTTATTAACAGTTTTGTAACAAAGCCAAATGTCAATCGACAATTCCTGGAACGTAAAAGGACATGTTTCCTTTTTTTCTTGAACTTTTGAGGTTATTATTACTAGAAAAAGGGAATTTCTAAGACATCTCTATTAGGAACATCCCTTAAAAAATTCAATAAGAATGAACACACTATCACAGGGGGCACCAGGATTTGAACCTGGGACGTCTTGACTTAGCTAAACCCCCACAACACTTTCACTGACAACACAATGAAAACGGTTTTGTAAACAAAAAAAAATCAATGCTCGTATACAGGGGGCACCTGGATTTGAACCTGGAACCTCTTGATCTGCAGTCAAATACTCTACCAATGAGCTATACCCCCACAACTTTTTGCTTGAGTTCACATCCTTAACAGTTTTGTAAAAGAGCCAAAAGGCAGTCGACAATTCCTGGAACCTGAAAGTAAATGATCCTTATTTTGACAACACATTGAAAACTGTTTTGTAAAAAAGCCAACTGACAGTCATACATTTGTTGACCGTAAATGCACACGAATACTTAAAAAAATTAAAATAAACAATTTAAATGTACTCTTCCAAGGTGGCACTAGGAGTTGATCACATTATCACACATTATTGACAGTTTTATACAAAAGCCAAATGTCAATCGACAAATCCTGGAACGTAAAAGCACATGTTTCCTTTTTTTCTTGATCTTTTGGGGTTATTATTCCTAGAAAAAGGGAATTTCTATGACATCTCTATTAGGAAAATCCCTTAAAAGATTCAATAAGAATAAACACACTATCACAGGGGGCACCAGGATTTGAACCTGGGACCTCTTGATCTGCAGTCAAATGCACTACCACTGAGCTATACCCCCACAACACTTTTGCTGACAACACATTGAAAACGGTTTTGTAAAAGAGCCAACTGATAGTCATACATTTGTTGACCATGAATGCACACGAATACTTTAAAAAATTTAAATAAACAAATTAAATGTACTCTTCCACGGTTGCATTAGGAGTTGATCACATTATCACACTTTATTAACAGTTTTGTAACAAAGCCAAATGTCAATCAACAATTCCTGGAACGTAAAAGCACATGTTTCCTTTTTTTCTTGAACTTTTGAGGTTATTATTACTAGAAAAATGGAATTTCTATGACATCTCTATTAGGAAAATGCCTTAAAAAATTCAATAAGAATAAAAACACTATCACAGGGGGCACCAGGATTTGAACCTGGGACCTCTTGATCTGCAGTCAAATGCTCTACCACTGAGCTATACCCCCACAACTTTTTGGCTGAGTTCACATTATTAACAGTTTTGTAAAAGTAAATGAATCCTTTTTTTCTTTAACTTTTGAGGTTATTATTCCTAGAAAAATAGACTTTAAATGACATCTCTATTAGGAAAGTCCTATTTAAATAATAATGAACACACTATCACAGGGGGCACCAGGATTTGAACCTGGGACCTCTTGATCTGCAGTCAAATGCTCTACCACTGAGCTATACCCCCACAAATATTTGGCTGAGTTCACATTATTAACAGTTTTGTAAAAGTAAATGAGTCCTTTTCTTCTTTAACTTTTGAGGTTATTATTCCTAGAAAAATAGACTTTACATGACATCTCTATTAGGAAAGTCCTATTTAAATAATAATGAACAAACTATCACAGGGGGCACCAGGATTTGAACCTGGGACCTCTTGATCTGCAGTCAAATGCTCTACCACTGAGCTATACCCCCACAACACTTTTGCTGACAACACATTGAAAACGGTTTTGTAAAAGAGCCAACTGATAGTCATACATTTGTTGACCATGAATGCACACGATTACTTTAGAAAATAAAATTAAAAAAAATTAAATGTACTTTTCCAAGGGGGCATTAGGAGTTGATCACATTATCACACCTTATTAACAGTTTTGTAACAAAGCCAAATGTCAATCGACAATTCCTGGAACGTAAAAGGACATGTTTCCTTTTTTTCTCTAACTTGTGAGGTTATTATTACTAGAAAAAGGGAATTTCTATGACATCTCTATTAGGAAAATCCCTTAAAAGATTCAATAAGAATAAACACACTATCACAGGGGGCACCAGGATTTGAACCTGGGACCTCTTGATCTGCAGTCAAATGCACTACCACTGAGCTATACCCCCACAACACTTTTGCTGACAACACATTGAAAACGGTTTTGTAAAAGAGCCAACTGATAGTCATACATTTGTTGACCATGAATGCACACGAATACTTTAAAAAATTTAAATAAACAAATTAAATGTACTCTTCCACGGTTGCATTAGGAGTTGATCACATTATCACACTTTATTAACAGTTTTGTAACAAAGCCAAATGTCAATCAACAATTCCTGGAACGTAAAAGCACATGTTTCCTTTTTTTCTTGAACTTTTGAGGTTATTATTACTAGAAAAATGGAATTTCTATGACATCTCTATTAGGAAAATGCCTTAAAAAATTCAATAAGAATAAAAACACTATCACAGGGGGCACCAGGATTTGAACCTGGGACCTCTTGATCTGCAGTCAAATGCTCTACCACTGAGCTATACCCCCACAACTTTTTGGCTGAGTTCACATTATTAACAGTTTTGTAAAAGTAAATGAATCCTTTTTTTCTTTAACTTTTGAGGTTATTATTCCTAGAAAAATAGACTTTAAATGACATCTCTATTAGGAAAGTCCTATTTAAATAATAATGAACACACTATCACAGGGGGCACCAGGATTTGAACCTGGGACCTCTTGATCTGCAGTCAAATGCTCTACCACTGAGCTATACCCCCACAAATATTTGGCTGAGTTCACATTATTAACAGTTTTGTAAAAGTAAATGAGTCCTTTTCTTCTTTAACTTTGGAGGTTATTATTCCTAGAAAAATAGACTTTACATGACATCTCTATTAGGAAAGTCCTATTTAAATAATAATGAACAAACTATCACAGGGGGCACCAGGATTTGAACCTGGGACCTCTTGATCTGCAGTCAAATGCTCTACCACTGAGCTATACCCCCACAACACTTTTGCTGACAACACATTGAAAACGGTTTTGTAAAAGAGCCAACTGATAGTCATACATTTGTTGACCATGAATGCACACGATTACTTTAGAAAATAAAATTAAAAAAAATTAAATGTACTTTTCCAAGGGGGCATTAGGAGTTGATCACATTATCACACCTTATTAACAGTTTTGTAACAAAGCCAAATGTCAATTGACAATTCCTGGAACGTAAAAGGACATGTTTCCTTTTTTTCTTGAACTTTTGAGGTTATTATTACTAGAAAAAGGGAATTTCTAAGACATCTCTATTAGGAACATCCCTTAAAAAATTCAATAAGAATGAACACACTATCACAGGGGGCACCAGGATTTGAACCTGGTACGTCTTGACTGAGCTAAACCCACACAACACTTTCACTGACAACACAATGAAAACGGTTTTGTAAACAAAAAAAAAAAAATGCTCATATACAGGGGGCACCAGGATTTGAACCTGGGACCTCTTGATCTGCAGTCAAATGCTGTACCACTGAGCTATACCCCCACATCTTTTTGCTTGAGTTCACATGCTTAACAGTTTTGTAAAAGAGCCAAAAGGCAGTCAACAATTCCTGGAACCTGAAAGTAAATGATCCTTATTTTGACAACACATTGAAAACTGTTTTGTAAAAAAGCCAACTGACAGTCATACATTTGTTGACCGTAAATGCACACGAATACTTAAAAAAATAAAATAAACAATTTAAATGTACTCTTCCGGTTGGCACTAGGAGTTGATCACATTATCACACATTATTGACAGTTTTATACAAAAGCCAAATGTCAATCGACAAATCCTGGAACGTAAAAGCACATGTTTCCTTTTTTTCTTGATCTTTTGGGGTTATTATTCCTAGAAAAAGGGAATTTCTATGACATCTCTATTAGGAAAATCCCTTAAAAGATTCAATAAGAATAAACACACTATCACAGGGGGCACCAGGATTTGAACCTGGGACCTCTTGATCTGCAGTCAAATGCTCTACCACTGAGCTATACCCCCACAAACCTTTTGCTCACAACCCATTAAAAACGGTTTTGTAAAAGAGCCAACTGACAGTCATACATTTGTTGACCATGAATGCACACGAATACTTTAAAAAATTTAAATAAACAAATTAAATGTACTCTTCCACGGTGGCATTAGGAGTTGATCACATTATCACACATTATTGACACTTTTATACAAAAGCCAAATGTCAATCGACAAATCCTGGAACGTAAAAGCACATGTTTCCTTTTTTTCTTGAACTTTTGAGGTTATTATTACTAGAAAAAGGGAATTTCTATGACATCTCTATTAGGAAAATGCCTTAAAAAATTCAATAAGAATGAACACACTATCACAGGGGGCACCAGGATTTGAACCTGGGACCTCTTGATCTGCAGTCAAATGCTCTACCACTGAGCTATACCCCCACAACACTTTTGCTGACAACACATTGAAAACGGTTTTGTAAAAGAGCCAACTGATAGTCATACATTTGTTGACCATGAATGCACACGAATACTTTAGAAAAAAAAAAAAAAAAATTAAATGTACTTTTCCAAGGTGGCACTAGGAGTTGATCACATTATCACACATTATTGACACTTTTATACAAAAGCCAAATGTCAATCGACAAATCCTGGAACGTAAAAGCACATGTTTCCTTTTTTTCTTGATCTTTTGGGGTTATTATTCCTAGAAAAAGGGAATTTCTATGACATCTCTATTAGGAAAATGCCTTAAAAAATTCAATAAGAATAAAAACACTATCACAGGGGGCACCAGGATTTGAACCTGGGACCTCGTGATCTGCAGTCAAATGCTCTACCACTGAGCTATACCCCCACAACTTTTTGGCTGAGTTCACATTATTAACAGTTTTGTAAAAGTAAATTAATCCTTTTTTTCTTTAACTTTTGAGGTTATTATTCCTAGAAAAATAGACTTTAAATGACATCTCTATTAGGAAAGTCCTATTTAAATAATAATGAACACACTATCACAGGGGGCACCAGGATTTGAACCTGGGACCTCTTGATCTGCAGTCAAATGCTCTACCACTGAGCTATACCCCCACAACACTTTTGCTGACAACACATTGAAAACGGTTTTGTAAAGAGCCAACTGATAGTCATACATTTGTTGACCGTAAATGCACACGAATACTTAAAAAAATTAAAATAAACAAATTAAATGTACTCTTCCAAGGTGGCACTAGGAGTTGATCACATTATCACACATTATTGACAGTTTTATACAAAAGCCAAATGTCAATCGACAAATCCTGGAACGTAAAAGCACATGTTTCCTTTTTTTCTTGATCTTTTGGTGTTATTATTCCTAGAAAAAGGGAATTTCTATGACATCTCTATTAGGAAAATCCCTTAAAAGATTCAATAAGAATAAACACACTATCACAGGGGGCACCAGGATTTGAACCTGGGACCTCTTGATCTGCAGTCAAATGCTCTACCACTGAGCTATACCCCCACAACACTTTTGCTGACAACACATTGAAAACGGTTTTGTAAAAGAGCCAACTGATAGTCATACATTTGTTGACCATGAATGCACACGAATACTTTAAAAAATTTAAATAAACAAATTAAATGTACTCTTCCACGGTGGCATTAGGAGTTGATCACATTATCACACTTTATTAACAGTTTTGTAACAAAGCCAAATGTCAATCGACAAATCCTGGAACGTAAAAGCACATGTTTCCTTTTTTTCTTGAACTTTTGAGGTTATTATTACTAGAAAAATGGAATTTCTATGACATCTCTATTAGGAAAATGCCTTAAAAAATTCAATAAGAATAAAAACACTATCAAAGGGGGCACCAGGATTTGAACCTGGGACCTCTTGATCTGCAGTCAAATGCTCTACCACTGAGCTATACCCCCACAACTTTTTGGCTGAGTTCACATTATTAACAGTTTTGTAAAAGTAAATTAATCCTTTTTTTCTTTAACTTTTGAGGTTATTATTCCTAGAAATATAGACTTTACATGACATCTCTATTAGGAAAGTCCTATTTAAATAATAATGAACACACTATCACAGGGGGCACCAGGATTTGAACCTGGGACCTCTTGATCTGCAGTCAAATGCTCTACCACTGAGCTATACCCTCACAACACTTTTGCTGACAACACATTGAAAACGGTTTTGTAAAAGAGCCAACTGATAGTCATACATTTGTTGACCATGAATGCACACGAATACTTTAGAAAAAAAAAAAAAATTAAATGTACTTTTCCAAGGGGGCATTAGGAGTTGATCACATTATCACACTTTATTAACAGTTTGGTAAAAGAGCCAAATGTCAATCGACAATTCCTGGAACGTAAAAGCACATGTTTCCTTTTTTTCTTGAACTTTTGAGGTTATTATTACTAGAAAAAGGGAATTTCTATGACATCTCTATTAGGAAAATCCCTTAAAAAATTCAATAAGAATGAACACACTATAACAGGGGGCACCAGGATTTGAACCTGGGACCTCTTGATCTGCAGTCAAATGCTCTACCACTGAGCTATACCCCCACAACTTTTTGGCTGAGTTCACATTATTAACAGTTTTGTATAAGTAAATGAATCCTTTTTTTCTTTAACTTTTGAGGTTATTATTCCTAGAAAAATAGACTTTACATGACATCTCTATTAGGAAAGTCCTATTTAAATAATAATGAACACACTATCACAGGGGGCACCAGGATTTGAACCTGTGACCTCTTGATCTGCAGTCAAATGCTCTACAACTGAGCTATGCCCCCACAACACTTTTGCTGACAACACATTGAAAACGGTTTTGTAAAAGAGCCAAATGTCAATCGACAATTCCTGGAACGTAAAAGGACATGTTTCCTTTTTTTCTTGAACTTTTGAGGTTATTATTACTAGAAAAAGGGAATTTATAAGACATCTCTATTAGGAACATCCCTTAAAAAATTCAATAAGAATGAACACACTATCACAGGGGGCACCAGGATTTGAACCTGGGACGTCTTGACTGAGCTAAACGCCCACAACACTTTCACTGACAACACAATGAAAACGGTTTTGTAAAAAAAAAAAAAGCAATGCTCGTATACAGGGGGCACCAGGATTTGAACCTGGGACCTCTTGATCTGCAGTCAAATGCTCTACCACTGAGCTATACCCCCACAACTGTTTGCCAGACTTCATATCATTAACAGTTTTGTAAAAGAGCCAAAAAGCAGTCGACAATTCCTTCAACGTGAACGTACATGATTCCTTTTTTTCTTGGACTTTTGAGGTTATTATTCCTTGAAAAAGGGACTTTATATTACATCTCTAATAGGAAAATCCAATTAAAAAATAAATAAGAATGCACTATTACAGGGGACACAGATATTAACTTGGGACCACTTGATCTGCCGTCAAATGCTCTACCACTGAGCTAAACCCCCACAACACTTTCACTGACAACACATTGAAAACGGTTTTGTAAAAAAAAAAAAATTAAATGCTCGTATACAGGGGGCACCAGGATTTGAACCTATACCCCCACACCTTTTTCGGCTGAGTTCACATTATTAACAGTTTTGTAAAAGAGCCAATTGTTAATTGACAATTCCTTGAACGTAAAAGTACATGAATCCTTTTTTTCTTGAACGTTTGAGGTTATTATTACTAGAAAAAAGGGAAATGTACTCTTCCAAGGAAGCACTAGGAGTTGATCACATTATCACACATTATTGACAGTTTTATAAAAGAGCCAAATGGCAGCTGACAATTCCTGGAATGTACCGGGGACCTCTTGATCTGCAGTCAAATGCTCTACCACTGAGCTATACCCCCAGAAATACTTGGTTGAACAAACATTATAAACAGTTTTGTAAAAGAGCCAACTGACAGTCATACATTTGGGGACCATGAACGCACACGAATAGTTAAAAAATAAATAAATAAATAAATGCATAATGTACTCTTCGAAAGGGGCACTAGGAGTTGATCTCATTATCACACATTATTAACAGTTTTGCAAAAGTGCCAAATGGCAATAGACAATTTCTGGAAGGTGATAGCACATGAATCCTTTTTTTCTTTTACTTTTCAGTTTTGTCATGCCTAGAAAATGTGACTTTATGTGACATGTCTATTACAAAAATCTTAGCAAATTTTTTTTTTTAAATTAAAAGGGGTCACTAGGATTTGAACTGGGGACCTCTATATCTGCAGTCAAATGCTCTACCACTGAGCTATACCGCTTTCCTGCTTTCCTGTATACAAAGAGCCAAACAGCAGTGGAAAATTCCTGGAACGTGAGAGCAAATTAATCCTTTTTTTCTTGAACTTTTGAGGTTAATATTCCTAGAAAAAAGGGACTTTAGATGACATCTCTATTAGGAAAATCTTATCAAAAATTAAATAAGAATATATGCACTATTTAAAGGGGGCACCAGCATTGGAACATGGGACCTCTTGATCTGCAGTCAAATGCTCTACCACTGAGATATACCCCCGGAAACACTTTGCTGAACACACATTAGTTACAGTTTTGTAAAATAGCCAAATGGCAGTCGACATTTTTTGGAACGTGAAAGCGCATAAATCCTTTTTTTCTTTTACTTTCAGTAAAAATTAAAAAATCCTTTTTTACTTTTAATTTTATCATGCCTAGAAAAAGTGACTTTATGCAACATGTCTATTACAAAAATCATATGGATTTTTTTTTTCAAATATAATGCTCCCTTACAGGGGGCACCAGGATTTGAACTTGGGATCTCTTCATCAGTTTACACTCACTCATTCTACCACTGAGCTATAGCCCCACAACTTCTTGCCTGAACACATATTGTTAACAGCTTTTATTGTTAATTTCTGGAACGTGAAAGCACATGATACCTTTTTTCTTGAACTTTTTAGGTTATTATTCCTATTAGAAAAATCCTATCAAACATTAAATAAAAATAAATGTACTCTCCTAGGGGGCACAAGTATTGGAACCTGGGGCCTCTTAATCTGCAGTCAAATATTCTACCCCTGAGCAATACCACCACAAATTTTTGTTCGATCACACAATGTTAACAGTTTTGTAAAAGAGCCAAATGGCAGTCGACAACTTCTGGAACGTGAAAAGCACATGAATATTTTTTTTCTTTAACTTTTTAGGTTGTCATGACCACAAAAAGTTAGTTTATGTGAAAAATCTATTACGAAAATCCTATCCTATGTACTTTTCCATTGGGCACTAAGATTTGAACCTGGGGCCTCTTGACCTGCAGTCAAATGCTTTACCACTGAGCTATACCCCCTCAACTCTTCTGCAGATCGCACCTTGAAAATGGTTTTGTAAAGGAGCCAACTGGCAGTCGACCATTTTTTCTTGGACTTTTTAGGTTATCATTCCTAGAAAAAAAGACTTTATGTGACATGTCTATTATGAAAATCTTATCAAAACTAGCATTTGAACCTGGGAACTATTCATCTGCAGTCAGATGCTATACCCCCACAACTGCTTTACTGAAATAAAACCGAAAACGGTTTTGTAAAAGAGCCAACTGACAGTCGCACATTTGTGGAATGTGAATGCACATGAATCCTTAAAAAAAAATAAAATAAAATGTACTCTACCAGGGGGCACTAAGAGTTGAACCTGGGCCTTCTTGATCTGCAGTCAATTGCTCTACCACTGAAATATACCCCCACAACTTCTTTTGCTCATCACGCGTTGAAAATGGTTTTGTAAAAGAGCCAACTGGCAGTCGACAATTTCTGGAATGTGAAAGCACATGATTCCATTTTTTCTTGAACTTCTTAGGTTATCAACTTAGGGTACAACTTCTTAGGACTACATGTGACATGTCTATTATGAAAATCATATTGTTCAAATGTTCAAATTAAAATGATTCCACATGATTCCTTTTTTTTACTTGATCTTTTAAGGCTTTCATTCCTATAAAAAGTGACTTTATGTTACATGTCTATTAGAAAAGTCCGATCAAAAATGTCCTATCAAAAGTTACTATATGTGACATCTGCATTAGCTCCTCCTTGAGAGCCCTAATGATCCTAGGAACTATGTTGTCTGACCCACTTTTGTTGCCTCTGGTAGGGTCTCCCATGACAAATTGGTCTTAGGTAAAGGTTGAGGCAAAGAATGATCTTTCATGGAAGGAACAACAAAGAGTCAGTGTAACTGACCCGGAAAGGGGTTGGGGCCTGTAAGCCAGCGGCTGGGGTCCAGCCGGGCCCAGCTGAACCAGATGCGGTGTGGTAGTAGCCTAGTGGGTAACACACTCGTCTATGAACCAGAAGACCCAGGTTGAAATCCCACTTACTAATATTGTGCAAGACACTTAACCCTATGTTGCTCCAGGGGGACTGTCCCTGTAACTACTGATTGTAAGACGCCTGGATAAGGGCGTCTGATAAATGCTGTAAATGTAAATGAATATATGGGCTCATATAACTGTGGACCCACCACCCGCAGGAGGAACATGAAGGGTATGGTGCAATGTGGAACGGATGGCAGACTCTCCTAAACTATAACCGCCTCCTGAATCCTCCACCACCTCCCCCGTCTACTTCTCTCTCATCTGAAGACTTCCTACCTTCTTCACGAAAAAAGGTGGCTGCCATGAGCAAACAATTCTCATCCCCTAACCCCAGACCTCATCTCACTGTTACCTCTGAAACCAGAACACTGTCTTCCTTCACTCTGCTCTCTGAATCAGACTTGTCTAAACTTCTCCAGTCAAGTCATCCCACCACCTGCTCGCTGGATCCCATCTCCTCACACCTCCTTCAGTCCATACGGCCCACCATAACATCTGCTCTGAAACATGTCTTAAATTCCTCACTCATAACATTTCCCACTGCTTTCAAACATGCTGTCATTGTTCCCCTGCTCAAAAAAAACACACTAAACCCATCTGTACTGGACAGCTACCGCCCAGTCTCCAACCTTCCTTTTCTTTCAAAAATTGAGCATGATCTACTCAACCCTTTTCAGTCTGGTTTCAGGAAAGGACATTCAACTGAAACCTCCCTCCTGACAATGGTGGATGATCTTCGTGCTGCAAGAGCTGCCCGCAGATCATCTGTCCTCATCTTACTTGATCTATCTGCTGCCCTTGACTCTGTTAATCACAAAATTCTTCTCACCACACTCTCAGATTTAGGAATTACAGGAACTGTACTAAATTGGTTCACCTCTTACCTTCAAGACAGGTCCTTTAAGGTATTATGGGAAGGTGAGACATCTGCTCTCTATAGGGTAACCACAACGGTTCCACAAGGCTCTGTCTTTGGCCCCCTACTATTCTCAATATACACTCGTTCACTTGGTCACATCATTCATTCAAATGGCTTTTCCTATCACTCCTATGCTGATGACACCCAGCTCTATTTGTCTTTCCCACCAGAAGATACCACTATTGTCTCTCTGACATGTCAGCATGGATGATTGAGCGACACCTCCAATTTAATTTATCCAAAACTGAGATTCTGATTTTGCCGGGCAACAACTCCCCTCAGCAAAACTTCTCAATTGAAATTGCCTCACTAATGTTAACACCTACGGCATCTGCAAAAAACCTTGGAGTTTGATTGACGACAAACTGAGTCTGAACCATCATGTTGCTGCGATCTCCAGATACTGCAGGTTCACTCTCTACAACATTCGCAAGATTAGGACTTTCCTCTCACAACAGGCTACGCAGCTCCTCGTCCAGGCAATGGTCATCGCTAAACTCGACTATTGTAATTCTCTCCTGGCTGGAGCTTCTGCAGTCACCATAAAACAACAAGAACAACAACAACAACATTTATTTCTTATTTAGCCCATAATCACATACAGTATGTCTCAATGGGCTTTGACAAGCCCTACAGTTGAAACCCCCCACACTTGAACTTCTGCACACAAGGAAAAACTCCACACAAAAAAAACTCTAGGAGTGAGAAAAAAAGAAAGGAAGAAACCTTGGGAAGGAGTGATACAGAGAGAGACCCCCTTCCAGGGTAGAGTGGTGTCAGTGCAGGGTTTGTGAATGTCCAATAAGAAAAAATAAGTCCTGCAGTTGTAAAGGTGGACAAGTCCAAAATGTAGTACAGTATCATGGTGTACATTACGTGTCCATTATGATGTTACTGACGGTGTTATGACTGGTACTGGAATATGTGGTAATAGTGGTATATTGGTGCTACAGTGGCCTGGTACCCTAACTAGGACAGCTTAACTGTTAAGCACTGTGCTTAACAGAGGGACTGTGTGATAAAGTGGACTTTATAATTGACACTGTGTCAGAGTGAAGTGAACTGGGTTTCTGGGCCTTTAACAGAAGGCCAGAGAAAACAGATTGAACCAGCTGAACCAGATGCGGTGTGGTAGTAGCCTAGTGGGTAACACACTCGCCTATGAACCAGAAGACCCAGGTTCGAATCCCACTTAATACCATTGTGTCCCTGAGCAAGACACTTAACCCTAAGTTGCTCCAGGGAGACTGTCCCTGTAACTACTGATTGTAAGTCGCTCTGGATAAGGGCATCTGATAAATGCTGTAAATGTAAATGTAAAACCCGTCCAGATGGTTTGAAATGTGGAAGCCCACCTCATTTTCAACCAGCCGAAACACACTCATGTCACGCCTCTTTTCACCTCTCCACTGGTTCCCGGTAGCTGCTCGCATTGAGTTTAAATCTTTGATGCTTGCCTATAGGGCTGTAAATGGAAGTGCACCCTCTTATATCAACATGCTGTTAGTTAGCTACACTCCCGCACACCACACAGATCTGCAAACGAAATGAGACTTCACCTTGTAAGTCGCTTTGGATAAAGTAAAGTAAAAGACCAAGTAAAGTAAAGACCAAGGCGGGAGCTTTGGCGGTCCGATCCCTAGACATGGAAACTGGCTATTGGGACATGGAACATCAATGGTACCGGCTAGATATAATCTTGTTACATTTGTTGCTGAATCAAGAAATATATTTGTGAATGGTGGGACATTTCATTGTGAATTTTCAAACAAAACTATCTCCATATATCCCTGATTACCTAAGTGTCTTGTTAACAAAGCAACTGCCCTACATGAGAATTACGCTCTCAAGACTCCGGGCTCTTACTGCTACCAAGAATTAACAAATTCTCAGCAGGTGGACAAGCTTTCAGCCACAGAGCTCCCCTGTTTCTGAACAGCCTTCCTGCTACTTTTAAGAACTCAGATAAAGTGTCAATATTTAAGTCCAGGCTAACGACACATCTTTTTAGCCAAGCATTCCAAAACAGTAACTCCCAAATACTATGAAGCTCGTCTCACCTAGGCTGTTCTAGGTAGTCCACCAGGGCCATTGTTGCACTCAGCATGTCCTCTCTGGACACTTGTTTTAATGGACATTTCGGACATGGTGCTCTGCTATACCCTGGTAGCTGTATCAGGAAATAAGGGCGGCTCAAAGAAGCTAGTAAACGTGTTACTAACTTCCAGCAGGCTGTCTCCCATGTGCTCATTATAGACTTACCAATCTAAATGGCACGTCCTGGTAAATTTCATTGTTGGACTGGCTAAAAGTGGCTGTAAATCTGCACCAAGACTGAATTTCGGAAAGAGACTTTAAATACAGTATTAAGAGATCACTGGTGGTCTGCACATAGTTTCTATATTATACTGCCTAAAAGTTTAATAAAACAAGAAGTGCTGGATTGGATTTATGTCTCGTCGTTTTTTAAATCAAGTTTTTGAAGGTAACTAAGTAACCTTAACTCAAAGCAATGCGTAAACGAGGTGACGCACCTCCTATAAATAGCCAAGATGTCCGTCATTCATTGCTCAGTCATTATTGCAATTCCACCATTAAGACTTGGCCGATCCTCATCATCCTCAAGTAAGACTGTTCCAGTTATTTCTCGCCTTTTTCATTCTTTGCCTTTTGTCCTGCCTTGTTGGTCTATCGTCTCTTTCGATGGTTCCCGTTCATATATCAAAGTGGTAGGGATTCGCCAGCCTCTTTGCACTGGGGTTGCAGACGGTCTGTAAGTAAAAGTTCCATTATACACTATAATATGCACAGTCTATCCTGATATGCAGATTGTATGAATTTTTTTCTTAAAATGCGATAATTTTAAGCAGCTGGAACGATACTTCAACATTTAGGATCTGGCAACACAGCACCCGCTTAGAACAGCACTGTTCTCTTAAATTATCCCGCACATTTTACAAACTTTGATGTGTGACATCCAGCCCATGTGGGGATGGATATGAAGTCGGGCAACGGTGAACAGTTCTGTCATGGATTCAGCTCCAACCCAGGCACCACAGGGGGAGCACTCTCGCACCTGCAGACACTGACCTGGAAGTGATCAACTCAAAAGTCAACACCCAGGATAAAAACACCACAAACCTTCCAAACAATGCGAACTCATCGACGACTAACCTCACAATGTAGTGAGCCGTTTCTTGATCCTGTTGCCCTGAATTACTGACTGCATGCTATTCGACCACTATTTCTGGATTATCTTTGTCTTCTGTCTCCGACATCCCAAGCCCTCCAGATTCTGACCGTTTTTGCAGTCTTCACTTGCGCTTATGCCACGGGAACCCTGGTTTCCTCCAGTGAACTCCTCCAGCCCCATTCACCCCTATATATCACCCCTATTGCAAGTGTGCCCCTGCTCCAAGCAAGTTCTTTTATATGACTATATGTAGTCCATATTTTTTTAAATGTACCTGTTTTTCAGAAAATTATTTTTTGCTTTATTTATTTTTTACTTTTATTAATCTGCAGTATTGGGAAATAACATTTACAGTGATATAAAGATTTCGTAATTATTCATTTTATGTGAGTTTTTATTGATAGGTAAGCACATGCCATTTATCATATATGCAATCGCATATCACAATATCAAACTATATTTTTTTCCCCAAATCGTGCCGCCCTGAAATAAGAAACCAAAATTATTGCAGTCACCTCCTCATGGTTTCATATAGTGCAGGTAATATTTGTCTGGTAACATTGACAAAAATAGTAGATATTAGAAAGGAAAATTAATATATCAAATAATATATTAATAGTTAATATTGTATTTTAGAAGAGCATCTGGCCAGTTAAGTGACTCTGTTCTAGCTGGTCTACCATCCGACCTCTACAACTAATACAAAATGCAGCAGCACGACTGATCTTCAACCTTCCCAAGTTCTCCCACACCACCCCTCTGCTACGCTCCCTCCACTGGCTCCCAGTAGCTGCACGCATCAGATTCAAAATACTGATGCTGGCCTACAAAGCCAAACATGGAGTAGCACCATCCTACCTCACAGCCCTTATTACACCTCGCACTGCACCTCGTATACTCCGAGCCTCCAGTACTGATCGCCTGGTCCCTCCATCTCTGAAGGTAAAAGGAAGATGCTCATCTAGACTCTTCTCCATCTTGGCCCCTCGGTGGTGGAATGAACGTCCCCTTGAGGTCAGAACAGCTCAGTGACTGAGCACTTTCAAATGGCAGCTCAAAAACTTCCTCTTTAGAGAATATTTAGATTAACTTGTAACCTTCTTATTGTCTTAATTCTGTATAGAAACTACAACAGAGTGAATAAAAAGTTTGTATTCATAGTTGGGGGTCCTAGTGAACCAGAATTGATCACTTCATTGATTGTAACATGGAAGCACGTTGTAAGTCGCTCTGGATAAGGGCGTCTGTCAAATGCCTTAAATGTAAATGTAAGTGACCTAGTTAAAGCAGGGATTGATTACTGAACAAGCCCAGGGCCTCAAGAGCTCTGGTGCTCTGCACGCAGATGCTAATTTAAATATAGGTTTATACTGGGTTTGTTCATCTCATGTCTGAATGTTGTTCATTTATTTCAATAGAATTTAAGTGGCGTTGAAGAGCGTCCATGGTGGACAGTGGCGAGCTCGGAAAGGCAGAGAAGGTTGGGGTTACTGTGGCTTAGGCACAGGGAAAAGTGGCTGGCTGTAGGAGTCATGGACTGCGTGGCTCTTCACAATTGGAGGCTGGTCTTTCAGAGGATAAGGCGATCTCTGTGCTAGGTATGGGGAGATGGTTGGGCAACATGAGGGGCATAGTAAACAGAAGTGGATGATCCAGAAGAAGCGCCAAAGGCATGGCGGTCGTGAACGAGGATCAAGCGGAGTAACAAGGAGCAAGGGATAGATGGCTAGAAGCACTGAAGAAAAATTAAGCAACAAGGTATTAGTACATGGACTGTTGTGTTTTTATACACAAGTTCAACTTGGTCCCTTCCATTTTTGGTGCAGTCGACTCCGCATGAGGCATGTAGTTAAAGAAAATAAGACAGATTAAATAACATAGATTTTTAGATATTTTATTTTTATATTCAGTGGCTTATCTAGACAACAATTAACAAAAACAATTATTTCACAAACAATGACTAAAAAAAAAACACAATACATAGCAGTGTGTTGTCTAACCAACTGAGCTGATAGAACCAGCTATTACCAAATGAATGTAATATAATAATTAATTACTGTAATTTTTGATTATTTATTCCATCCACTCCAAATGCATCCATTTGACATATGTGCTTGTAAATGTGATCACATGGAACATCAAACCATGATTTGCTGTGGGAACTCAGAACAGCACAATCTTCTCCGTGTATTCCTCCAGACTGGTGGTTATTGGGTTCTGAGTGCCATGCATCCCAGTACCTGAAGGTGGCAGAATTGATAGTCAGCAGTCATGGTGCCAGTATTAATTCTAAATATCAAATATTAGCCGCTTTAAGAAGTAACTATCACCCAAAGCGAATTATTTTATGTATTAGTTATTGAATGACAATTCTGCTTACAACTCAGCTGTAATATATCAATTGTTGTGTCTGTACCTACCAAATGAAGACCAACTCCCAATTAAGCTCTTTAAGATAATTGTGCTTGTTGGATAATATGTCTACCTACGTGTTGTTGACAGGGCTGTCATCAACCCATTTCCAAACTCCTTCTGTTTCTTGATCTGATAACCCTATCCAGAAGTGATAGTCAAAGCTTCCAATTTTCTTTGCTTCTTTCTCCAGCATATCCTGTTGGGTATGATTAAGGAGAGTGAAATCAGTCTAATATTTTTTTTATATATAATTCACTTTAACATGATCATAGCAGGTTAGTTAAAGCATTGAAATTTATGAATTTGCTAAACCCATAATGATCCTGAAAAAAGTTCCCAAGACGACTTATAGAATATAAATATAGAATATAAAACAAATCCATTATCACACCCACATTCGCGCACACTTCTTTAACAAGGTAAATTAGGGGTGGACAATGAAGGACAGTGGAGTGGGCCTTACATCCTGGATTCTGGAGGAAACAGGAGATTGCGTTCACAACCTTAGACCCAAGGACAGACAGTCAAAGGCGCTGCTTCCCGCCAGGACATGCAATCGGAGGGCTTCTGAGCCTGCCATGTCTGGATCTGCAGACGGCCTGTGTTTGCTGTCACCTGCCCCACCAAAGCCTTTTTTTTGTCTGTGCAGCTTCCTCCTGGACTCTTAAATAGTATGTATACAAAACCCCAGTGGTGTGCCCTCTTCCTGTCACATCCTCAGCCTATCTGCCCATTATCCCTCACCTGCTTATTCACTCAGCTCCAAATATGCAATTCAACAAGTGCATCATTTAATTGATATTAAATTTCCTCATGTCTCATACTCACATGCTGCTTGTGTGTGAGCAGGATGGCTAAATGACTGCCCATTGAGTCACAGCTATCCTTGCTTTGCTCCCAGTTCATCTTATCTGGGCTGAAATAAAAACAGTCGTCCTCCATGTGTAACCAGCCTTCTGGGCAGGGTTTACACGTTCTCACTGCACATTTGAGTGGAAATTGCAGTAGATGATTAGTAAACAATAAGGTTTTCTCAAAAATACAATACTTAATATATAAAATACAGTAACAACTTTAACAAATGATTATTTTTTTTAATTGTTTGTCATGCTGGAAAGCAACATGTTATGTTCTTTTACCTGTTTTTGAACAGCTGGCACTCAGTGCTGTGTAGTCCTGACAAAGACGGTCATACCGTACCCTCAGTGAGTTTAATTTCAGCTCCCCTGTCAAATGTGTTTCTTCTGATTTAGGTTGAACTGCTGCACTGAGAGAGGTTCTGTTGTTGTACACTGATACAGGCACAGGCAGACAGAAGTTAAGGACTGATTGACTGTCTACATGCCGAAAACTTCAATTGTTTCATTTACTTACAAAGTATGCCCAGTACAATATTTGCACAAACTGATGCCACCAAAATAGCAAGCACAATAAGAGCAGTCTGTCCTTTATAACACTCCACCCACATCTTCATTTTTGAGTTTCCTGCCAACATATATATATTGATAGTATTACATATAGATAACAGTAATATAATATCACTAAATCCTTAAAATCAATACCATATCTGTAGTAAATAGTATGTATACAAACCCAAGCACATAATGCCAATTGATAGATAGCAGTAACATCCTACGCTTATAGCTACATTTTGCTCTTTTTTTTTTGTACTGTTTCTCTAGTCTGTCTCCATTTATATCTCTATTCACAAACAGTCACCATTCCATAATCCAAAACAAACCTTGGCTGGATCTGATGAAAGGTGATTTTGGTCGTCTGAGTGAGATGTCTTCACTAAAATCCTGTAATGTTGTGTAATTGTCTGCCTCCTCCATTAGTAAAGTCAGGAAAAGCACTCTTAACTTCTGTTTATTAGTTCAGATGGTTGGTCTTTCTTGCTATTCTCACTGGCAGCTTAAACTCCTTCTCCCTCTCTCTCTCTCTCTCTCTCTCTCTCTCTCTCACTCACTCACTCACTCACTCTCACTCCTTTTTTGTCTCTCTGAGACAAACACACTTACATATGGTAACGATTAGTGAGTCAGGAGAGAGAGGAGTGTGAACTGTGTGACCTTAACTAGGGAATGCTGCCAGATAGGATGAAGGAAGTGCCAAAAACTGAGCTGAACGTGAAAAAAAAAAGTGAAAAGAGCTGTGGAGAAAGATTGTGAATAAAAATCAAAATATTTTATGGGTTCTACAATAGTTTTTCATATTACATATTTTTGTTCAGAAAAATGTCTTGTGTTTTTCCTCTTGTGTTTTCCTTTTTTTATGAGGAACAAAGTTCATGCCAGATGTCCTAAACAGAACAAACATCATGTTCTCTAAAGCATGACACAGTTTCACAATTCTGTGGTTAACAATATTTCCAACTGAAAATTTGGTTCCAAACTATGATCCTGCCTATTGCAAATCTGGGTGGATTCATTCAAACAGTTCGTAATCTTCTGAGTCATAGTCTGGCTTTTAGGATGTATTTCAGCTGCTCTATGTCTTGTTGACACTGAGACTGCAAAATATTGAACAGCTATACAAACATTATTTATTCACAATGTTTAAAGGGGTATGCTATAAGCCTTTAACTCACTGATGATGACAATGTATGATTCCTTGTACTTTTTATTTAAATTGTCATTAATGTAACACATGGTTATCACACATGGCTTGTTGTTGTTAAAATCCTAAAATATTGACTGTAAAAGCTGTAATATAAAAATAAGCACATTTAGAAAATTACATTTCAAATATGTACAACGTTTACTCTAATAGCAATATACTTTTGCTTTATACAATTACTTTTTAACATTTATAACTTGGTTATAGTTACAATATTGCTTGTCATTTACACAGCCAATAGTAATGTGACATATTCATCTTTTAGACCTTCAAACATTCCCCTCAGATGAAAAGTGACAGATGCTGGCTGCAACCAAACTTTCATAGTGACCCTTTAAATCCAATTTCATTTGCCTCCTTGTTTTGCTCAGGTCTTGTAGAATCCCTTCTGTGGCTTTGGACTGAGCAGGAAAAAGAGAGAGAATGAGTTACTGAAAGAATTTTTTTTGTACACCATTGAGAAATGTGTGCCTTTCACCAGCAATGACGGATCATAGCATTCAAGTAGCAGTACAGCTGTTTCCACAAACAGTCATACCACATGGTTGAATCAATGTAAACTGCCTGACTTTCACAGAAAGATAGATGAACGCTGGTACTAAAATAGAAAAATTATTATCTATAATGATACATTGTGACAAACACTTTAAAGCACATCATTTACAATTGATTATTGCAACATATTAGTGATTCTGTAACATATAAATGTGCACATGACAACTGCAAGGTGGCATATTTTCATAAAAAACACATCCTTTGTGGTGATGCAATATTTTTATAATTTAGTTGAGTATATTAAGCATCAAGTTAATATACAGTTCTTTAAGTTGCCTTAGTTCTCTTCTGGCATGATCAGAGCATGATCAAACTATGTACTTCAGTAAAAGTTACCCAGGGTAAAATTTTACTCCAGTAAAAGCAAGTCCAACTTGGCTCTTACTTAAGTAAAAGTACAAAAGTATTTGCCTGCCTTCAAATGTACTTAAGTATCAAAAGTAAAAGTACAGTGATTTATTTTGGCATTTGACATTATCTAATGTCTAATTTTAATTTACTGATTAAATCAATTAGTTTTAGGTCCATTTTGACATCAATTGTTAGAGGAATGCCCTTAATTACTATGCCACTGATAGCTATTTATCAAACACCCTTATCCAGAACAATTTACAATTAGCAGTCACAGGGACAGTCTCAGGGTTAAGTGTCTTGCTCAGTGACAGTGGCTCGAGACCAACTTTATATTTTAGCACAGACAGTCTTTGGAAGCTGAATCTGTGAAAATTGTAGGACTGAATGTTAGTACTGAGTGTAAGTTACTGAGTGCTCGCCGATATTGAGAACTGATGAAGAGGTTTTAATAGACAAGTGGACATTTTGTTTTTCATCTACTAGTTTATTCACAATATAATTGTTTTGGGTGATCATTATATCATTTAATGGCTTGAATTATATAATATAAGCTTAATTTATTAGATATGTGGTCTACGCATTTGAAATGACTGTAAAGACAATAACCTAAATCCAGTTAATCCAGCACACGTAAAATACACACCTCTCTGAAAGTCACTCTGAAGTCACTTTTATTGCTTTTTATCACGTTTATCACTGAAAAAATAGCATTGCCAGACGTATGATAATTATCATATTCCTCCTTTTCTACAACTTCAAAAAAGTCTCTCAAATAAGGCCATGGATGTTCTGTGGTAGAACATTTGACTGCAGATCAAGAAGTCCCAGGTTCAAATCCTGGTGCCCCCTTAAAGAGTACATTTAATTTGAAAAAGCATTTTAGGCCAGAGAACACACAACCTTATACATAGACCTAGAAATATGCACACAAATTGATATTGCCCTCTGGGTGCGTATCTTTTAGTATATAATGTAATTTAGACAGCCCTTTTGTTAGTGCTATCAATATTATCAGCTGCTGTTTGAGTTGTTAACTTTTCTGATAAAGCACTATATTATGACTAAATGTACTATTTGTCATTTTAGTATTTTTTCCTAATTGCAATTTTACATGTGTCTTAGTCTGCATATAGTATTGTACATTGCTGATATGAGTGACATTTCTTTAGAGAATCAAACAAACAAATGTCCATAAAGATTTTAAGATAAGAAAAAAACTATATTTATCCAGAGGGAAATTCTTTGTCCTAAAAACTCACTCAATGCATATTCTGTGATTCGTAATAAATGTCCTGAAAAGTTATTTTGTACAAAATTGAACTGAAATAAATTTAGGAGTGCACTGAACAGCTAGGTGTCAAGATCAGCACAGGGAAGGAGCAGAGAAGAAATAACTGGTGAAACATGTGGTTTTGTGAGGTTAGGTGAATGCAGGAAGCATAGGCCACAACTCACTTTTTGCAGCAGCAAAATCTGGTCTTACGCCTATGCATCATCATCCTCTGAAACATTAAACAAACATTTTATTAAAATTCGTTCCTCGGTAAATTGCATTAAATTTATTTCCTTTAGATGAAAATTGAATGGAAAACCATGCACATATGTGTCACGGACAAAGGACAGAGGACCCTGTTGCGTGTGGACTTGAGTGCAAGAAACACAAACGGACATTTATTCACACAATAAAATGGCAACTCAGATGGGATCAAGGTCAGGGATTCATTGTTGGATCAAGATGGGATCAAATTTACAAATAAGCCTATCCTATTGGCGCGTATAATGGCACATTTAACGATTTAACGACTAATGGCACATTTAAATTGATGAAATAGTCCTTTTATACACTGTGGACAAACAAGGACGTGCCGGGGCAGACTGGGGCTAGCAAGTGCCGGTGCTCATGATTGAACGAGACTCAGGTGCAGACAGTCAGAGGCAATTAACAATATGTAATGTCACTGCTTACATATGAAATGTAAGCAGTTCAATTTCCATGAATAGCTTTAAATGTAACAAAAGCTGGTGTCCCAACTTTTGTTGATTACTTACAGCCTCCTCTGTCTGCATAAAAGCAGTGTTGGAATCCAGTAGTTTTAGTACCATGCCCTCTGGAACATTATTAAAAGTGAAAGTGAAGTGATTGTGAAACACTGCAGCACAGCACACAGTGACACAACGAAACGTGTCCTCTGCATTTAACCATTACCCTTGGTGAGCAGTGGGCAGCCAAGCCAGACGCCCGGGGAGCAGTGTGTGGGGACGGTACTTTGCTCAGTGGCACCTCAGTGGCACCTTGGCGGATCGAGATTTGAACTGGCAACCTTCCGATTAATGGGCCGCTTCCTTAACCACTGTCCCGTATTGTACTGTGTATTTCTATCAAAATCGCAAGTAAAACATTAAACATAAGAAGGACCATATGCCATTATAAAACTTAAAAGTGTTGGTCTTTCAAATAGAGAAATTGTGCAAAAATTGTCAAGGTGTGTACAACCTGCTTCAGCTTTTGATGACTTTTCAGAAACTGAGGGAATCTCTGACTGTAAGAAATCTGGCAGACCCTGGCAGACTCAGTCTCAACTTCTAAGAGACTTGGAGGTATGACAGGTCGAGTGGCACCAAGAAAGCCATTACTAAAACGTCAGAATAAGAAGAGGCTTGCCTGGGCCATGAAACACTGCCAGTGGACTACTAAAAAGTGGAAGAAGGAATTATGGTCTCATTGTCTTCCTTTGGCTGCTCCCATTAGGGGTTGCCATAACGGATCAGTCAGTCTGGTTGTTTGCACAATTGGCTTGGCAAAAGTTTTGCATCGGATGCCCTTCCTGATGCTACCCTAATCATTTACCCAGGCTTGGAACCGGCACCAGCAGTTTTGCTGGATCCAGGGTCGGTGACAGAGGAACCCTGAACAAAAACGTCTACCACAGTATTCTGCAGAGCGGCATGCAGTACCCTCTGGATGATCCAACAGTTTAGAATACATTTTGAATTATAAATAGTTTACACAATTTGTTTTTGACTTGTTTAACTACTTAAACAAGTGTTCTAAAACTTTTGACCAGTATGTTCAAAATATAGTAAAAAATTAGTTTACTCAGATCACTTAGATCAGCTCCATCATATGTAACCATTTATGATGTGGTGTTTCTATAAATGTTCTCAGGTGTTATCATGTCCTTCAGAGTTGGACAAATACAGGTAATGCAATAAAGAAAGGAATTAGAGGCTTCAAACATTCATACTTCATCCATTGATATTTACCTTTCTGTATCGTCGAAGAAGGGTGGTACCAATGAAAATGAGCATGATGACGATCAAGCCTGTGCTGCAAATGCCCACCCATAACCATGTGTCCACTGGGGCTTTTTCTGTCAACCACAAACAAAATAGACATTAACATCAAGAAAAAACAGCATTGTTTTGTAAAGATTGCAACACTTGTACAGAGTGCACCACTTATAAGATAATGATCTGTCACAGTTAAAATAATGTAAACCTTCTACATTATTCCAAATATAGTTTCCATCCTCACCTATTTTAAGCTTCACTTCGGCTGATGTCACAATATGTTCACCTTTGCATAGCTCACACTTATACTTCCCCGCTTTGCTTTGGCGTGCTGTAAAAATGAACTGAGAGTTCAGGTGTGGGGTCTCATTTGATCCGAGACGTGGTGCGACCCATTTCACTTTCAGGTCAGACGTGAGTGGATGTCCTAGACTACAGGTAAGGTTGACAGTGTCACCCTCAAAGGCTGTGGGACCTGGATCGACAAAAGCTGACAAAAGAGTGAAAAAATTAAATCTACAGTTGTGTGCCTTGAGTATGGTGAATGAAGCAAGGTAAAGAGATTTTAAAAATAAGTAAGAGTGCTTTGATGATTGTTCTTTCACATTTATACATTTTGCAAGATCTACACAACCACAAGCATCATGAAATATAATTATCCAATATATTAAACTGTTAGACTGTCAGATATAGTTTGGCCTTTATCTCCATGATTACAACTATTGACAATGAATGTGAAACATGGCCTCAAGTCCTTTATTGTGATTTTCCCACAATTTACCCATTAATTTAGGGCTGTTTCATTTATAAATCAACTGAAAAGTACAAAATCAACCAATATAGTGCAAAATGTATTATTTAATAGCTTATATAAGGTGGAGTGATATGCTGAATTCATGTCACTCTTGTAGTCCTCTCCACCAATAAAAATGCTGAGGTTCAATAAAATTGTCCCAAAAAACTACCTCTAAAAAATTATACACTGCTGTATTCATTACATATATGGTTCTTGAACATCAAATATCCATGACTAAATTCATTGTTGTGACCAAATTCATTTTGTTATTTTGATCATAATAAAAGTTTATTTTAAATGAATGTTACAATAAATGTCCTTCTGCTCCAAGGACAGAGCAAACTGCTGTGCAGTTTTATAGTTTTCATGCCTCCTGATGCCATCAGCCTGGAGTTTTTAAGTATCACTCTCACTGAGAGTGAAATGTATGTACACAAATGTATGTCCCTCTGTCTTCCGCTCCCACCCCCTTTTTGACCAGGGATAGGTTTCCCACTGGGATTTGATGCAGTAAAGAGCCATCAAAGTTAAGGTTTGAAGGAGTTTCCCATTTAACAGGGGGTCCGAGGGAGAGGCTGGCAATCTTCGTGGAATTGTTAGGGGAATTGTTGTGGCTCGGCCATGGCCTAAAATTCCACTCTCCACCTTGGAGTCCTTTATCCATCACCGTTGCCCACTCAATGGCCGATGACAGGGAACAAGGTAGAATCAAGGAGGAAGATGGAGAGACAGAAGTATAGACGGTCTTCGACAGTGGTGGAGAAAGATCTTGGTGTGCATGAAGAGATGGAGGAGAAGCACAGAACTGCTCAATCATGGGAAGGGGAAAACTGAGCAAAAAATACCATTAAATAACAAATATTAAACAATCTATCTGATGTCTCTGTTATGCTGTCGTTATTCATGCTTATAAGTGACTGTCTGTTAAAAAAAGTCTGTTAAAACGCTCTAAGTAAAAATAAAGTGAGAAGAGAATGTGTGTAATTATGTGTAATGTGTAATGTAATTAATATTAGTAGCATTTAAAAATGTACATTTTTAAATCATCTACACAAATCATTATGTAGAGCTGGGGAAGTTTTGTGGACAGTACTCACCGAGTACACGGACAGTGGCTGTGGCGTTGGTTTTTTTGCTGTCATATTTCAGCAGACAAGTCCACACACCATTATCTTTCCATGTAGGATCTCTGAAAGATAGCTCGGGTCCCTTCAACTGAGCCACATACTTTGCCCGTTGATCTGTCACCGAATCTGGGGGGATCCATCTAATTTTGGGCATGGGATCGTTTGTCTCCACGTCACAATTCAGAGTTAACATGTCATTAATAAAGACAGAGGGAGGGTCGGACAATGTCACTGACAAGGTAAAGGGGTAAAGGCAATGAATCAAAGATGTGAGAAGAAAAGATGGTGGTATATATTTCCTTTATTGTTTACATTTTGTGTGTAATGTTCTTACCCCTCATTAGATGGTAAATTTTGGTTTTCGGTTGTTGTGTAGACTGAAACTGCTCACATTTGAAGTAACCAAAGTCACTGTCCTGGATTTTTTTTATTTTTAATGATATGTCAGAAACATGTATTCTGTCTTTCCATTCAGGAGTCTCTGAAACAACAGTGGTATTTAGTGGTATTCAGGTTTGCATGTATGAATGCATGTAAATACGTAGATATGCATTTGACTGTACCTTTTATCGGGCCCAAAGCATGCTTATTATATATCAATGTCGCTGTCTCCTCGCTGGTGTTTCCAAAGTACCAATTAAGATAATCACCCCATTGTTCACAATTAAATGAGGCAGCACCCCCCACTTGACCATAAACCACATCGTACTGAGGAAGAGCCACACCTGATGAAAATGTTAGAAATGGGAAATGAGTGGCTAATAACATTTAACACCTTTCCTTCTTAAAAGTTCATATTGTTAATGTAACTACATGGAATCAATGTTATATGAATGCTATGAGTTAAGGGTTAAAAATGTTAAAGAAATGTCAGATACTCTGTGTCCCTTTAATTTGATATGGAAATTTAAAACCTCACCAGAGCACGTTAAACAGTGCGCACAGACAGAAACAAGTAAGCAGGCTTGATTTATGTTTTACCCACTTTTTGTGCATATTTTGATAAGGAACTGCAAAATGTGAACTAATGAACCCAGATTTATACTATAACTTACATGCCAGAGAATATGTTGAAATCAGCAGGAGTGTTGCTGTCTGAACACAGTTCATTCTGCGCTCTGTAAATAAATAATTAAATAAAGATCAATTTAATGCAAACAAAACACAAAAAGCGTGCCTTTGGTGGCACAGATTTTTTTGTGAGCCGGAAGAGAAAAAGAAAAAAAAGACATGTGGTGGTCTTCCCTAAAGCAAAGGCAAGGAGGTGGGTAAAAAAGACATGAAAAAGATATGTGCAGAGAAGGAGGTTGTGGTGGGCTGTGATTTGGAGAAGTGTAGATTTTACTCCTTTTTTCTTCACCACCGCCTCTCCCTTTTACGCCCCGTCTTCCTGCCCTGTTCCACGAAAGGCGGATTTCTCCACACACACACATACACAAAAAGAAAAAAGAGATGTATGGCGCTACACTGCTTGCGCTTGGTTAGGAGTGTGGTGAAAGGCACGTGTTGTATCTGTTTGACTGAGGAAGATAAGACACACGAAAGAAAGTGTGTTTAAAGACTGTAAAGGTTTTACTTCTGTGTCACAATCAAAAAGACAGACTTTGGTACTACACTAATTAATAAAAAAATATATAAGTGCATTATGTAATTATATGTATTTAACAAAGAAAAAAAAAAAGAATCCTGCAACATAGATTATTTCTTATTCTTTAAATCGTGTGCCTGATTGACCCATACCAGTATAGTAAGTCTATGTTTAGGTTAGTTAATTAATTAATTTATTTATTAATTAATCATGTAAATATGTGTATATGTTACTATACACAAATATAAACTTAGAGTAGAGAAATTAATGAAAATATCTGAGGCAGTGCCGCCGATCGGCTATCCAACATTCTTAAAGGGTCTTTAGAATGTTGTAAAATCTTGTAAAATTATGTGTGAACTGTTTATAAATGTATAAATAAACATGATATTTTTGTACACATACATTGTCTAGTGGATAACCATTTAAAATTATAGAAATATCCAATACACTTTCTATAAGGTTAGCTCAAAAATACATTTATATAGAATAAACAAATTCCTAATTTTCACTCAACCTCTTTTTCATAAATCACATGTTAGTCCATTTTTAATGAAGCATAATCTGATGGTGTTTTATCAGTTATCTCAGTTAACTGTGTCTTTAGCAATTTGTGAAATAGGGAAGGATATGTTGCTCTACGTCAGAAGAGACGTTGCTCTACAGAAATGAGCGAAGACACCTGAAGACTTAACCCAGATAAACAGATGATCAAGCCTGTGGTCAGGGTGGAGGTTAAACAGTAGGAAGCATGTGAGCAGGAGGGAAAAGGGTAAAGAAAGAGGCAACTAGAGGGTATTCAAACTGCTGCCTGTTATTTCCTAGTGATGGATTTCTAAGCTATATTTTAAACATCACTAGTCACTAGTGGTAGTCCTGTTACATCATGGGGGAAGGGATAAATCATAAAATCATCAAGCCTCTCTGTACAAAACCTGGACAAAAACTTACATGCAGTGACCTCAGTAGTCGTAGTTGTCCATATAACCTATTAATCTATGATTAACAATCGGCGTTGAGCAAACTGCATACCATAATTTGAACAGAAAAAATTATCGTAATGCAATAATCTTTTGGTACATTTTCTTCTTTAACTTAAACTTGTAGGCCATTGCTTGATGCAAATACAGTATGCAATACACTTTAGATGCCAAACAAGGCATGGAAATAAGAAGTGTTGTCTTGTTAAGGTAACTAAAACGTGTTTTTTTCTGTTGCCGTCAGAGTTGTCGTTCTGCCGTTGTTGTCTCATCATCGTCTACATTTTATAAATGCACTTGGCCCCGGAATTTGCACAATGTCAGAAGTTATTACATTTTTCGAAACTGCTAACGCAATTCATGAACATAAAACAGTATTTGATTTTAGTTTTACATACTTACTTTAACTCGTCACAATGTTGTCTTCATACAGTTGAAAGCTTGATATGCCGAACTGCAGAGAAAAAGTCCCTGTTTGTACCTTCGTTGGCTAGCCCTTCACCTCTGATTTGTCTGAAAGAAATAAGGAAGTTATAAACCATTGGTTACTAACATCAAGACTGATCAATGGGTGGAATATTGACTAAGATACTGAGGCGTGTCTCTTCATCATTGGCTACAAAGCAGGCTCAAAGTGTATTCATAATGTGAATTTGTGTCCGTTTAAACAAATATCTTTGTTTGGCTGCCAAAATCAATACAGATTCCCTGGATATTTACCTCTCAGAATATTGTTTAGGTAGCATTAAGAGAACAATTTTGTTAAATGGTAAGAAAAGAAAATACATTGGATAGAGTAAAAACAGTCGGTCACCAATGCTCAATTTCCGAGCATCCCAGAAACACAAATGTGGATGACAAAAATGAAGTTTTCATTTTCATAATAATATTCACAATATTACCTTTATCTTTGGCAACGCTGTGTATGTAGTGAGAACTGTTTTATTTCTGTTTTAATTCCAGTTATTCCTTACATTTTTTTCATATATCTGAAAAATAAAATCGAATAAATTCTTTCCATAATATTCATTGGGATTTTTATTACATCAGTTTACATGTAACATTCCCAGCAAGTAACTGTATGTGGTATAATCCAAATAATCCAAATTTACCAGAAATTTACATGTTCTTCACTTATACATTTGGTAGAATATATAATAACATTTGAACCACTAGCTTTTACTTTACTTTATTTAGCAGATGCTTTTATCCAAAGCGGCTTACAAGAGGAAGACACCAGCAATTCTCATTCGGTTTCTATAGATTTTGAGTTACAAAACTAAGAGCCCTGAGAAGGCCTAACTTGTCAGGAAAAGAACATTTTTATAATGAAGAATTACATATGTATTTTATTCAATTTATTATATGTATTTTATTCAATTGTGGTAAATTTATCAGTCTATGACAGGTGACGTAAAAAATATAACCAGCAGTCTATGACAATTCAGACGTCATTGTCACTTTGCAGCAATGTAAAATGATTTTGCTTCATTAATTATATATAACACATTCAACAAAATTCAGATGAATATGTGGCTTCTGTTATTACAAAATCCACAAAATATGTGGCTTCTGTTATTACAATAAGGAAAAAGAAAAGAATTTGCAGGTTTAACCAGAATTGTGAACAGATTATTACTATATTCATATAGTAATAATGCACTTAAGATGCATTTCTTATTTCCTATCATTATTCGTAAGTACCATTTACCTATTTTCTGAATTCCTTGTATTCTTGCATTATTTAACAAACAACTGACCATAGAACCGAACAAGATTTTTTTGCCGCTCTAAAATTATGTTTGCGTTATGGCAGCGTTTCAACATGGTGTTTCTAGTTTTTTGACCAAAACAGCTCATTTTAATGCTTCTTAAATATTGTGTTTTCAACTGAAAAATGAGGCCTTTTTAGAGCAAAGTCTCATGTATTGGGACAACTGGAGTGGTTTACAGCAGGGAACCACATAAAGGACAAAACAAACATGCAACCTGCCTCACATCTGTCTCTCTGAGGTTTACCCCTCTTTCATACTATCTTCCTGCCTCTACGAAAAAATGGGTTAAATCATTCCTCCAGTCATCTTTAGTTCAAATTGGAGCTGTCTGGCTCGCCAGCACTGTTCATCAGTGATTAACTAAAAATTTCACTTGCACAGATTATGTATTGATTGCTAAATGATCATACATGATAAAAGTTCCACACATTTTAACTGTACACTTCATATTTACTCTCTCTTTCCGATGGGAAACACCTATGTATGAGGGATCCCTAGTTAGTCACAAAGAGAGTGATTCAAACTGCACCTTTCAGAAAATACAGGGGAACATAAACACAGCAGAAACAGAGAAGGAGTGGGTGACGTCCCCACATGTTTTCATTTCGTATATCCCCTTGGCCCCGTCATTTCCCCATCAAGGCACGTTAAAGCTTAACTAAGTCTGCGCTCTCACTGTGTATAGCATTTCTGGTGCTTAGTGTTTTTTCGTTGTGTTTAAAAGTGCACATGAATTATTGTATTACAGAACAGACATCTACTTTATTGGTGTTGAATGTGTGCCCCAGTAAAACAGACAAAATGTGTACATAGCCAAAGAATCTTCTGGACAATAACGTTGTGATAAATTCAGAAAGTCGACTAGTGGTAGACAAATTCAACACAATTTAATAATTACTTTAAATATAAAGTAATAAATATATTTACAATTCAAATTCACAGGACGACTTGCTTGCTGATAATGTCTTCTGTGTTGAACATCACTTTGACTTAGAAAAACAACACAACTTCTCATCTGAGAAATATTTTTATTATTTCTGTGAAATTGACGTCATGTAAGCGGGAAAAGAAAATGAATTACTGTTCATTTGAATAGCTGTATAGTAGCAGCCAACGACGTTAAAGAGCAAGTGATGTTACACAACATCCATATGAATACATAGGACCCAAAATGTCCCACAGGAACATTGCTCAAAGCAACACATTGTCCCCACTGTCTTGCATTCTGCTATAATACTTTCGCCTGCAGTTTCACCCCCAGGCATAAATCATAGATGCAGTCAGCTGTCCACATAATCTAAAAGGAATCAGTATTCATCAGACCAGTTCGCCTTCGCCTCTTCCTCCAAGGTTCCATGCTCGCAAGCTCGTTGGGCACAACATGAGACCTTTGACCGGCCTCAGAATCATAGCCCTTTCCATCAGTGTGAAAGTTTACACTCTTTACACTCTTAAAGGGGAGCAAAACAAATGAACTAGACCTCAATCCCCAAGCATATCAATGGGCCTTAAAACACCCGAAGCTCTGTTGCTCTGTTTTGGTGATGCTGTGACCCTTTTCTAGCTAGATGCACATCATCTTGCTCGCATATTCCACAGTGTGACAGATGATATTGTAATTAAATAATTGCAGAACCTTTGATGTTGCACATTATTAAGGCATAGTAATGGATTTGCAAATGTTACCATAATGCTTCCATCTAGTTTTATACGTGAGTCCAAAAGACAAAAGTCACGGGTTGGCATGATTTGCTCAACACATATTGTGTGTTGTAATACCATTTAAACACGAAATTACATTATGAAATGAGGGAAAAGCATTGCAACATTATTGTGCATCACATATTTTTGCCGTCTATCAAAAGAACCCAAACATTGTGTAAACATCACCAAAGACCGTTTCTGTTTTCTACGTTTGTTGCACATCCTGACCTTGCATGCTACAAGGTCTTCGGAAATCATTTCTTTAAAAATTCTTTTGAATGTGTTCAAGCATGTGTATGTGTATGTGTAACTTTACGAGCTCTAGTTCGTCATCAGTGTGAGAGCTTGCAATTAAGAAAAAGTTGCGTAAATGAAGTGGAAATACAGAGGGAGTGCAAAATGTCAGCTAAGCATTTCAGTTTCTTTCATTCTGGAAAAAATGCTGATAAAAATAGAGACACATTTCAGTGCATGTTGCACATGTACATCATGTATGTGACAAATAAAACATAACATAAAACCTAACCTGGAAAGGCACCAAACTGTAGGAAAGTCACGGTGACAGGAGCAAAAGAGTAAAAATGAAGATAAAAGTCATTTTTAACAAAAGTGGTAAATAAATGAATAAAGAAGTAAATAAGAGAAAAGGGTCTAAAGGGTGACAGTGTGGACAGAGTGGGAGAGACACTGGTATCTGTTTCTTTTTAAAAATTTTGAAAAGGGAATCCTTGTCTTTCAAAATGAAAAGCACTCACTGACTCACAGGATGAAGCGTCTGAGCAGATTCAATGTATTTACAAGTGAACGAGAGAAGACACCTCACTGTACCGCACCACCCCAACCCTCACAAGGATGGATAGGTGTCCGAGTTATTAATAACTCACCTGAAGCTCTTTGCAGATACATATGCAAAACTTTTGGGCAGGCATAAAAATATAATAAAACTTATTAATAATTTACCATGACAGTTTTGTTTATAGAACCCTGTGTATCTATACAATATAATATATTGTCGCTAAATATAGCCAGTGAATAATAAGCCTATAGAATCGTTTAGCAATGAGTGCCTTACGTGTTTATTTTTTTTCCTCTGGATGATTATTAGTAGTAACCGGTACATATGTTACTAGCGCTACCCTTGGAATTCACTTGAATTAAAGAAAGTGATAAATGAGTGATAAATTATCCTATTGTAATGGTCATCAAACCACGTCTCTATTTGTACATGGGGGTCTTCATTAACAGGGTACAGGGGTGGTCAAATTCTTTTTTTTACAGAATCTTGGCAGCTTTTGCACATTGGTACTGTCCCTACAATCAGTCTTAAAATGAAATGTTAAAACTGTGGAACAGAAAAACAGTGTAACTAAAAAATGAGTTTCTGCTACTCCAAGAATTTCTTCGCTTTGTTATTCACTGTTTAGCGATGTTGCCATGATTTATGTCGGCCGCGCTGCTTGGATTTTTTTTCAGCCATGTACCCCCTAGGGAACACCAATGTACACCAAATCTATACTATTGTGCAAGCTATGGTCAAAGAATTAACTCCCACCACCAACTGAGTTTAGCAGTTTTATGAAGAAAACATATATATATATGATAGATAGATAGAGAGAGAGAGAGAGAGAGAGAGAGAGAGAGAGAGAGAGAGAGAGCAAATAAATACAAATTTCTGGATACAGATAAATACCCATTTTAACAGTTTGAGGCTACTTTTTTATTTTGTTGTGTGTTGCAGACCATTACAGATGGTGTGTGAAGGCATAAAACATGATTGTTCAAAAAGAGCCAGTCAGGTAATAGCAATGACAGAGTTTGTATTGTACATGTGATGCATTCCGAATGACTTATGAGAGGGCAAACACAACAATACATTTGTCTGACAACCTTGTGCGGCATAAAAGCCTTTAATCTCTGATGCGCGTAATTACAACAACGTTGCTTTATCAGGTATTTTGCCGCCCTGTTTTAACTACGAAATGTAGAACTACTAGTAGAACGTTGTGATGCCCCTGCTCATGGCCCTTCCTTTTTCTGCATTAAAGAACAAAGCCGAAGACACAGGACTATGAAATAACACACATGAGATTGTGTAATAATAAAAAAGGGACAACAGTCCTGAAGGTTCATGCTGAACACTTTCTTATCATTCACCCGTTAATAACCATCTCATGAAGCGGCTTTTGATGATGACAACAGTGAACAAAGCAGTCATGAAGGTAAAAAGAGGTGACGTAAAAAATATAACCAGCAGGTAAACGCGCAGCAGGAACCGTTCACAATACGCAGATTTGCTTGATTTCTTGTCATCTAGTTTGGTGTCGTGTGTAAGTAGTTGCTTTTTTTACTTCTACCCACATTTATCCGCCGTAAGGAACCGTGATTAACAAGTTGCATTAATAAACAAAGGACACAAATGATTCCTTTGCTTTGTTTAATTTGACAGTTAACCAGCGCAGGTCACCAGTTTCTGGCACACGCTTCTCCCATAGGAACCTGCAGAGCTGTCTTAAATGCGGGAACCTGCGTTCCATTGGTTTTCTCAAGGACCCGGATAAGCGTCACAATAAACTGAAATTGAATTGTGAGAATATATATTGAGGTTTTCTTCATAAAACTGCTAAAGTCAGTTGGTGGTGAGAATTAATACTTTGACCATAGCTTGCACTATAGTATAGATTTGGTGTACATTGGTGTAAAATGGCACCCATGGCACTTCTGTATACGATTAAACTCTGAGGAATTTCAAGCAGCATTTATGTAGGCCTTTTCATGTATTCTCTTTCGGCATGTGGAATGCTGACATAAAAAATGCTGTTAAATGCCTCACATTTAACTTCCCTAGGGGGTACATGGCTGAAAAAAAGTCCAAGCAGCGCGGCCGACATAAATCATGGCAACATCGCTAAACAGTGAATAACAAAGTGAAGAAATTCTTGGAGTAGCAGAAACTCATTTTTTTAGTTACACTGTTTTTCTGTTCCACAGTTTTAACATTTCGTTTTAAGACTGATTGTAGGGACAGTACCAATGTGCAAAAGCTGCAAAGATACTGTAAATGTTAGGATTCAAGGAATGCATATTGCCTTGAAATTAACTAACGTATTAAAAAAAAACAGAACAAGACCTTGTTTCCTAGAGAAAATGTGTACAGATTAATCTATAGATACACCTTAAATGTGGGCCTACTATGGCCTTGTCATATTTCTGCACTATTGTCTAGACTATTGTCTGCATATAAAGCAGATGATTGCATACAAAACAATCATACATGTATCAGGTATATATCATATTTATATGACATTTAAAAACAAAGTGCGTACTTACTAAATAAGTTGATCTTGAAGTTCGAAGTTGTCTGTGGCTAAAGACGAGTGAGATTACAAGTCATACACAGGGAGGAAGCAGCTTGTACTGACTCTCTCTCTCTCTTTCACTCTTGCTCTCTCTCCTTCTGTTACCATTACTAACCATGTGTGAGGCTGTCTGCCAATGCAAAGAGTAAAACACAGTATATGTGTAACCTTGGTGGATCTGAACTCCACTTTAGTTGGGAATAAAATAACACTGGATATAAATTGAGACAAGCAGTTGGTATAACATGAGATGTTAATCGTGTACTTTCCAATATAGAAGTATATACAGTATATACAATTTTTTTCGTCCAGGCAATGGTCATCTCTAAACTGGATTGTTGTAACTCTCTCTCAACTCTATTCTCCTTTGTTGTCCCTGGCTGGTGGGTAACACACTCACCTATGAACCAGAAGACCCAGGTTCAAATCCCACTTACTACCATTGTGTCCCTGAGTGAGACACTTATCACTGAGTGTAAGGTCAATTAGGCCTACAGCCAGGTATCAAGTCTACTGACAGATCTTTGGGTAATTGCACCATGATGTATAAGCCAGCGGATATTTCACATTGCTACAAAGTCATGCAGTCATGTGCTCATACAAAAAATACGAACACACTCAGACATGCAGATCAGGTGCAAAGTTGAGTGAATCCCGCACATCTGCTGGGGTTCCTGCTGTGCTGTGCTGGTTTATGATCTCGATATGAGACCACCTGTGTGCAGTCTCCTGCACCAGTACCATATTGTGTTTGTGCATGTGCAAAATTAGCCAGGGACCTAAACAATGATTTTCTACATGCTTTTATTCATTTAAGGGTATTTAAAAATGTAATGTTAACTGTACCCTGATTATAAACATTTAAGCAGATTAAGACATTTTTAGAGAAAAAAATAAATGAAAAACTCATTTAAGACATACATTCAAACATACGAACATAACACTTGCATTATCTTTATTTGTTTGCCCAAGTGTTCACATGTGCTGTGTTCTTCTTCCTTTCGTCGTTTTTATTTCCATCTTCTCAGAGTTTCGATGTGGCTGCGGGGTACATAATGGCCTCTCCCCTGAGCTTCTCTGAGGCTGTCTGGCTAACCTTTTCAGGTAAAAGAATATGGACAACATAAATATGCAGCTCAATTAACATTCACTGTGATTATTATAGTATGGCGTAGTAGGTACCGATTGCACTGGCAGTAATCATTCGCCGTCAGTGGTGGTCTGACAGCTTTCAGCCTCTTCCTTCTCCCCTGTGCATGAAAACATAGTTTTAGGTCACAAGTCTCAAGTCTCTTGAGCTTGTGCTTTTTTCAAAATGAATCTTCAGCATCACAGGACAAACATGGCAACCTCAGCAGAGCTACATGCAGTTGTTATATGCTCCCTATAGTCAAAATGTGTTGATTTACTTTGTCATGGATTATTTGTAGATCAGATTATGTTTCTTTGATTCATTTGACAACAATACAAAACCAGCATGATGTTTCTTTTCTTTAGACTTTTCTCCTAAGCATTTCATCTCACCTTCATTCTCTTGTTCCTCAAACAGCAAAGAACAACCACGAGTAAAATGATCACGAAAGCAAGAACTCCCACACCCACCCAGGTCCAAATTTTCCAATGCAGCCAGAACTGATTGGCTTTATCTGTAAGAAGAACAGTTATCACACACATTTTGGAGGGATTTGTTTGATTCGGTGTATTTAACAACTTACTACCAAATACTTGCACAAAGAAATGTGTATGATTGTGTATATTTGTCTACTGCATGGGTGTCTGCCACTGTGGGGCCATGTCACCTGCAAGTGCACTGTGCAGCGTGACAATGTTGTTCTGAAAAACAACAGCGGACCACCCTTAAATTCGGTGTACCTGGATTGTAGGGAGTCCTCTTATCAGGTTTATCGATTTTATTTCCTTTCGAAACCTGCAGTGTAACCTCAGTGCTAATTTCTCCTTGTTGAAACGTCAGAGAGCAGATGTACTGACCAGCGTCATCTTCTCCAACCTGGGTATGAGGAAAGGGTAAAACTCAGCGGAGAGCAGTGGAGAGAGGGAAGAGACGCGTTCTCCATAAATGGCTTTTTTTAGGGACTCACATGACTGACAGTCACTGAGAAGTTAGTACTCAGAGCACCTTTCAGGCCTTTGACTCTTGGCTCACAGTCACTGTGTGTTTCTTCTGCAGTCCAGTGTAGACCTGCAGACGCGTTCAGGGTTGGCAAGCAGAGCTTGCGCTGGGCCCCGCTCATCTGCTTCCACCCACCGCCAACCACACGCAAGGAGCCGAGGTTAGGGGGGGTAAGGGAGCAGGGGAGGGTGGCGCTGTTCCCCAGCCGGGCTGTCACATTCTGAGAGCCAGACAGACCTGCCAGAATCATAATGAAGTGAAGGCGAAGTGATCGGTTTTAATATGAGGTCTGCTGACCTGAATGGCTTCCTGTGTAGAATTTACACAGGAAACTATGAAAGGAAATGTTGATGTAGGAAACTAACCAATAACTGTAATATCCAGGGTCTTTGTAAAGATGCGCTTGTCCTCCGTGGTTATTTTACAAGTCCATCTTCCCTCATCAGATCGGGCTACGCTTTTGATGGTCTTAACGCCCTCACTGTGCACAATTTCATTATTCTTCAGCCATTCAGTTTTAGCCTCAGAGCTTTGGCCAGTCTCACAGCGAAGCTCTGCCGGTGCTGACAGCAGCCAGGCCCCGCTGGGACTGGCAGAGACTGATGCGTGGCGGGAGAAAGAAGACAGGGTTAAATCACGTGATTCTTCATGCCGCTGCTGCTACAATGTGAAGTGCTATACATCAAGTACACAACGTGTGTCTTTTTCTTGTTGTTTTTTTTTACCTGAAATCACATGAAGAGTGTGCACATCATCTGGATGGCCTGGCACTTTGCAAACAAATTGTCCTGAATCCCCTTTTTGTAGATTACTGATTTTCAATAAGTTCCCCAAAGCCCTCACCTTTGAAGTTATTGGGATATTGCCTTAGAAAGAAACCAAATCATTCGATTTGATCTGGAGATACATTTCTAAAACAGGAATATGTCATGCATTTATCAATTTAAAAATGTGAAGCAGTGAACACATAAATACTATATAAGCAGCATCACGACAAAGAAATAAAAATGTCTTTGATGTCTTTAAAGGAAATAAGTCAGATGTTTCTCTTTGCCTGTATTAATAATGAAAACAGTATTAAATATCTGGAAAATGTTACATACTAGACTTTTATTTATGTATTACCTTTTTGCGTCATTCCAGATTTGTCGTTAACAGTCAGAATTTTTTGATTATTGTGAAGCCACTCATAGATCCCTCCTTTTATGTATGTTTTACACTCAATCGAAATCGGATCAGATTCTGCTGCATAAAACAGATCACTGTCTATAGAGACTGCACAAAAGCCTTAAACACATAAAGAAATAGGGCATTAGAAATATCATTACCAATATTGTAAAATTGAAATTAACATTTGCAAAATATTTCACATTTACATTACTTACTCAAAAGAATCCATAAACGTTGGACTTTTAGCATCTTCTGTCCAGTGTCTGGTTTCTATAATATCTGAATAAAAATGAACAGAATGAACAGAATGAACACAATGTGACGGTCTTTGTCATGTTGATGGATTATTAAAACTGTGTCTTGTTCCTCATGTCTTGTTCAACATCTGAAAGAGAGACCATCAGGGTGAATGCTGGCTTTGTTTGGAAATGGCTGTTCTTGAAGTTTCGCACAATTTGAAGGAAATGGGAGGAGTCTCTTGTAGATGTAGGTAGAGAAAATGGGATTTCCACTTTTTTCTCTTTCTGCTGCCAGTCAGTAATGTCAACCATTAATGCCAATGTAATGCTGACATGTATTTCTTTTTATATAGATGAAATGATTTTTTTCTCCAAATAACTACAGCAGTAGTTATACTACTTTCAGACCAGGTCTGTTTAATCTCATCTTGTGGTGATAACCCCGACAGAATGTTTTTTTGACCTTCCATGCTCAAATCCAAACATTTTCTTGAGGGTGGTACAAGCCTAGTAAAACACTCACCTATAAACCAAAAGACCAGGTATTCTATACTGACGCCTGATTCTCTGCTCTGAAATTCTGTTGACAGAACTAACAGGCAAGTATTTTATAACAGGTTGATTTCCATTTCCTTGAAAGTGGTAATAAATGTTTAATTAATAGATTAAATAGATTTCATTTATCTAACTTTGCTGCTCTGTTTTAGATTCAGTATTTTTGTAGAGCTCAGAGATAAAACAAATGCAAAAAAAAAAAGCCTTCTGCAAAATTCAAGTAGCTGAAAGTGGTTTCAGACCACAGATCGTGCTTCCGTTCACATCTGGTTTTAACTTTGACATAGCAATTAACATTTAGTAAAAAAAAGTGTTTATCCCTTAATGCACTATATATTTTAAAATGAATTTTGCATGATTTGTTACTTAAATTACAGTAAAATCCCTAATCTTTACTATAACTTTTGATGTGAAACGAAACTTAAAAATAAGTTGCATATTTTAAATCTTTACATCTAGCATCTCAAGAATATTAGCGTATGCAGAAAGTTCTGGAAATATTTGGCACAAATATTTTAACAGGAATAAAATGTAAAATGGCCATTAAGATGTAATGACATGACAATAATACAAACGTCACTAAATTGTTTTATTTCAGTGATAAATATTATCATAGAGAGATTTGAAAGTGATTGTTTAGCAGCTATGAAAGGTACCTGACGAATAGTCTGTGGGTGATATTATGATATTTCTTTGAATGTTTCATTTTTAGGAAAACATGATGTATTCTGATCATTTGCATAATATAAAAAAAATACTTATAATCCCCATAATTATACATACAATAATTCAAAATAACTATGCAGTCTCATTTACCTGCAAGTGTGAATATTATAAATGTATATTATACAATGAAAATACAATATAGTTAATATAAAACAATTGTAATTTACCGTTCATAATTTGTAAATAATTAATAAAAGTCTAAACTTAAGTCATGTTTTTCATATTTTATTTCATTGTCTACTTACATGAGAACAAGCTTTGAAAAATGCAGAAGCGCAGCTCAGGCTGAAGGAAGCAAAAGCAAATCAAGGCGGAAGAAAAGAATCCCGGCGATGGTAAACACCTACACATCTACTCGAACCACGCGGACTGACATGACGTCTGTAAGAGTCTTGTAGTTGCATTTTATGTTATTTTGTAAAATGCAACTACATTACAATGTTCAAAAAATTATAAGTATTAAATACTTATGTTATGCTATTTACATAGTTGAATGTGCTGACAGCAAAATCACACAAAATTTATCGATGGAATTCAAATTTATCTGGATTTGGAGTCACACTCAAAATTGAAAACACACAGCAGGCTGATCCAACTTTGATGTAATGTCTTTAAAACAAGTCAAAAGAGGCTCAGAAGTGTGTGTGGCCTCAACGTGCCTGTATGACCTCCCTACAACGCCTGGGCATGCTCCTGATGTGGTGGCAGATGGTCTCCTGAGTGATCTCCTCCCAGACCTGGACTAAAGCAACGCAGCGTGGCGTTGGTGGATGGAGCCAGACATGATGTGAGCGAGTCCATTGGGGAAGTGGGGGCCTAGCAGGTAAGGAAATGGACCCATAATCAAAAGGTGCCACTGAGGTGCCACTGAGCAAAGTACCATCCTTACACGCTGCGCCCTGAGTGCCTTTTACGGCTGCCCAATGCTCACTAAGGGTAATGGTTAAAAGCAGAGGACACACTTTGACAAGGACAATCACTGCACATTTCACTTCGTGTCCCAGATGTGCTCAATTGGATTCAGGTCTGGGGAACGAGCAGGCCAGTCCATAGCATCGATGTCTCCAGTCACATGAGGTCTTGTATTGTCTTGCATTAGGAGGAACCCAGGGCCAACCGCACCAGCATAGGTACCCGGTACCTAATGGCAGACAGGCTACCTCTGGTGAGCACATTGCCATACCGGTCATTCTGGAGGATGTTGCAGGCAGCAGAATGATGTCCACGATGTCTCCAGACTCAGTCATGTGGTCAGTGTGAACCTGCACACGTGGCGAATTTGTCAATCTTGGTGTTCTCTGGCAAATGGCAAACGTGCTGCACAGTGTTGGACTGTAAGCACAACCCCCGCCTGTGGATGTGGGGCCCTCATACCACCCTCATGTTTCTGACCGAGTGAGCAGACACATGCTCATCTGTGGCCTTCTGGAGGTCATTTTGCAGGGCTCTGGCAGTCCTGCTGCTGGGTAGTTGCCCTCCTATGTCCTCGCCTGTCTCCTGGTAGTGCCTCCTGTTCTGGACACTATGCTGACAGACACTGCCTTCTTGCCACAGCTCGCATTGATGTGCCATCATGGAGGAGCTGCACTACCTGAGCCACTCCCGTCTCCTGCTACCACTAGAGTGAAAGTGCCAGCATTCAAAAGTGACCAAGACATCAGCCAGAAAGTACAGGAACGGAGAAGTAGTCTGTGGTCCCCACCTGCAGGACCACGCCTTTATTGGGGACGTCTTGCTAATTGCCTATAATTTCCACCTGTCGTCTATCCCGTATGCACAGCAGCATGTGAAATTGATTGATAACCAGTGTTGGTTGTACTTCCTTACAGAGCATGAAAGGAAAGTCGCTAAACTCGTTTGGATTTGGGAAAAAAACAGATATATTTAGGAAACATTTTAGAATATGAAGGAGCGTATAGTATTTTTCAAGTATGTAGTGAGTTGGTTATGTGCTGCCTGATTTTGGTTTCCTGGACACATAATACAAGTGGAAGAGCAGCATCACTTCTGTGATGGACAGAAACAACAGGTGCCAAGGAAAAGCCTACCATAAAGGGAAGAGTTTGCATGGCCAGGCCTGCTTGCTGTCCTTGGTGGCACCTTTGGTGTCCCTCACAATGGATTTAAGGTGAAGGGCACCCTGCTACCTCCCGAGCTACTGCCCAGATCAAGCATGACCTTTGTTTCTGCTTTTTAAGGCCTGCCAGTGAGGCAGCCCATCAAAAATGATTGCATGTTAAGACAGATGCCAGAGAGACCCAAGAAAAGTTGTGCAGCTCAGTATTAGCCTTTGATTTCTCCATTAGACAAGTTTGATGTGCATGCCACATAAATATAACGTTTGTCTTTTTTTTTTTTGCTGCTTCATAAGCACCATGTTGCTTTCATTGCATTTTTTCTTTTGTTCTATGAAGCTGTAGTAACTCTGTACTTTTCTCCTCAGATTGCAATTAATCATCCACTCCATTTTTATTTTGGAGCACAAGCATAAAAACAAGCATAAAAATAAGCATAAAAACAAAACTTAATAATTCCGATAATTCAATACTGAAGAAATGACATAACAATGGGTCAGAAGAGGCAAAGACATCATTTAATTTTTTCCCCAGAGAAAAACAATAAAATAAAAATAAAAAGCAAATCACTGCATCACACCCAACTTGTTTGGTATGGTTTTTATTTTCATGTATAATCCTTAATTGACCTCTCCATCAGCAGTCCCATGGGAACATTTTGGGACTCAAGGGAAAGCTGGGTTGTGTTAAGCTACAGAAGCGATGACATCACAACAGCCACTACCCAAAGGAAGTGAAAAATGATGTGAAGAATAAACATTTGGGGAAAGTATGTGGCTGAATGTAAACTCAGGCTGTGTTTTTTTTTTTTTCTAATGGACCCACTCCACAAACAACCCTTAAAACACCCCCGCAGTCTGCAACGTGCATGGACAACCGTTCAACAGCCTCACTGCGTGCGGCATGGACAAGTGAAGGGTGAAGAAAAAAAAAAAAACATCATGTCTTTGTTGTGCGAGTTCTGAAGGGTGTCTGAGTGTATCTCACAGGAGCTCATGGTGTGCGAGTGTGTGTCTTCTTTGAGTATGAGTGAGATGCAAGAGTGTCACCTAACCCCCTTATTAGACATCGCTCTGTTTTATTCAGGCATTCTCCTGTAGAAATACAGGTAACCCAAGTCCTTGGGCGGTTTCTCGGAGGCACACACTTTCTGATCATTAAAGATAACCCACCTGAGAGAGGGAGAGAGCAAGTGTTCACACTCACGTTTTAACAGTGTGGATCAGTAATACGGATCAGTAATACTCACTGTTGGTCCTTCTTGATGTGGCAAACATAGTGACCGCACATTGTGCTTGTGCCCATGTGACTGATGAAGGCAAACAACTCGTACTCTGGGGGGGAAAAAAAAAAAAAAAGAAGAGAGCGTTGTGAAGGACGGTGCAAAAGCACACAAGGGAGAGCTGAGTGGAAGACTGCAGCAACTCACTTCCTGCTCCATCACGGACTCGTGGGCCAGGAGGTGGCTCCCTGCTCCCCTCACTCTCTGCAGCAGATCGCCCCCCCTCAGACACCTCCATTGATTCCAGGTCATCAAGGTGAGAAAAGATCCAGTCCACTGCCCTCTCTAGAATATTACTCTAGACAACAAGAAGAGCAAATCACAAGAGCAAAAATGGGGAAATGTCACTTTCATTCCCTACCAAATACACAACACACACAAATACACAACACACACACTGCATGCTCTTTTCCACACTTCTCATTTCTCTGGACAGTTGAAACAAATTATCTGAACTCCTGTTCCTTCACCAGTGGTTCTGCACTACTTTCACATACTTCTCCAGACTTAATCATATAAACCACAACCCATGAATGCAGCTCCTTCCGACCTTCTCTATACGTCTGCATTTACACACTGAGAGCAAACACGTAACTGTTGCTCTTTTCAAGCATGTAACAACACTGCTGTTCACTTTGTCATTTGATTGATCAAATCATTTACATTTACAGCATTTACCAGACGCCCTTATCCACAGCAACATACAATCAGTAGTTACAGGGACAGTCCCCCCCATGGAGCAACTTAGGGTTAAGTGTCTTGCTCAGGGACACAATGGTAGTAAGTGGGATTTGAACCTGGGTCTTTTGGTTCATAGGAGAATGTGTTACCCACTAGGCTACAACCACCCTCTTCAGCTCTCAGATAACTCCTGCCTGCCACCTAGTGCCTGTCTTACCTGCCCCCTGAAATCCACCTTACAGTAGTGTTCTTCAGTTCACCACTAGATCCTGGGTACCTTATATAAGATATAAATAAATCTGTGTGCATCATCTTCCATTCTTATTCTTCATCACCATGTGTTCAGCACAGCCATTTTTATCCTTTCACAAAATCTACCACCATCTAACCTTCTGCAAACCATACCTGCCCATCAGCTCTTTTTAAAGTCTGCCCCAAACACTGCTCTCTCTCCCTTGGGTACACTCTGCACTACCTCATTCATCTCACTCTAGAACTTATATTTTTGACCCATCTGACCACAAACCTTTGGGGCAATTTCCAATTTCCTTCAATTTCCAACTCCTTGGGAAAGGCACGAAGAAATACACTGGTGTATGCATTCGCAATGGCATAATGTTCTCACCGTTGCCCTTAGAGCCCGTGTAGCCTGTTCTCGGCTGAATCCCATGGAGACTATAGTTGCTAGGTGTTCTTCTGAAATACTTTCCGTGGGCGTGGTTCCTGGGGCAGAACTGCAGCCAGGCAATACAAGGGGAGCAGAAAAATCTGCATCCAATCAGAGAAGAAGAATGAATCAGGTTGGCAGGCTCATCAACCATTACTCTGCATACTTTGACAGGTCAACTTAAATTTCAACACTACACTACCAGAACTAATTAAAAAAAAAAAAACACACACCTGGGTCATCCATGTGACCCATGACCCAATTCATGGCAGCATCAATCCCAGTGTTTCCAGTGTAATAAACAGCTTTCCGACAGGCCTCCAGCGGAAAACCCATCTCACACAGCTGAGACACAGTGGAGTCATCCAGCACAGGGGCTAAAAAATGTGTGAGGGACAGAGAAGAGAAAGAAATTAAATACTAGCACTAGAATGCAAATATGACTAAATAATCATGTAACTGGGTGATGGAAACAATTTAAAATAATATAAACCAATCAACGTGCGGATTTTTAATAGTAACAATATCACCAGAAATAATATAGTAAATATGAAGAAGTAAATAAAGAAAAGAGGGATGAAAGGTGTGGCCGGACAAAACCAGAGATGGAAGGACCGGGGGCAGAGGAGAAAAGACAGACAGACTGACACAGCAGTGGGGAGTAGAGAGAGTCGTCCTCCTCGTTGCCATGGGGACCCAGGATACCTTTGACCTCCACATCCGGAGTCATTAGAGGAGGTGGGGCCACCTCTGGAAGAAGCTCCTCCCCTGGCTGTTGGCCCATTCCCCGAAGAGCACTCAGGTCCAGTGTGTCGGGCACATCGATACTTACATCTAAAATCAGAAGGATTGTACGATCGGGTATTTTAATTGTTTCATGCGTTCCTCAATGTCAATAAAACATTTTCAAATGTTGCACCCACCCAACTTTTTTGGAACCCAGTCAAGGCCAAAAGTGAATTTCTTGATCTGGATAACAAGGTGGTCTGGGAAGGAGGCGAAACAGGTGGTCCTGAAAAACGAGGATGTGTGGATGAAAGGGCTGAGCAAAATGAACTCCAACACATGAATACATATACATTCCCGATGTCTTACTTGGTAGCAGTGGTCTTAGCATGAACCGCAGAGCTCCAGAAGTCGGTAAGGGTCTCTGGTTCGCTCCACGCTGCAAGGCAAGCAGAGAACGGGATACAGGCTCGCGGTGCTGGAGGAACAGGGGCGCCGGAGGACTCCGCCTCTTCTCGCCGACGTTCCGTCTCCTGCATCTCCTCTGCCACAAATATGATTGGAACAACAAATAATAAGTAAGGGTTAAAAGCAAGAAAGCCTACACAGCTATTGCATTACAAATTTTTAACAAATTGTGTCCCACCTATATTGGAGGCTTGGTCCATGGGCACTGGAAGCTGCACAATGTAGTCCACCCTCTGAGTGTACTTTGCCTTCTGCGACTGCTGACACACAATTCGTTCTTCCACCAAAAAGCGAAAGGCTTCGGATGGGTTCATTCCTGAACGACAGTTCCTCTGAGGGGAGGGCAGAGGGAGAGTAAAAATTGGACCCAACAACTAACACGCAGAATCCTTCCTTCGTTCGTCAAAGACTCTTACCTCCACCATGTTTATAAAGTAAAGCAAAAACTCTTGGGCATCTTGCTGCCGATTAGTGGAGAACTCTGGGTGGCCCCGCCCAACAAGTGCTTTAAACATACGGGGCGCTATTCCAGCCTGATCACCCTACAAAAAAAAAAAAAAAAAAAAAAAAAAAAAAAAGGTTTATTCAATGCTGCCGACATTGTGCAAGTTTCTGCTTAACAGGAACATCCTTACTCTAGGTTCGGCATTAGGGTCATCAACAGGATCGAGTGCTGGTTTTGAATACTCTCCAGACAGCAGTCCATAACCCAACTTTGCTCTGGAAAAATGTAATTTAAATACATTTAAGAAAGACATTACTTATTAAATGTAGGATTTAACAATAAACCAATAAATCTGAAATCTGCTTACAATATATACAAAATACTAATCTCACTTCCAACAGGAACAGCTTTGTGTGATGCATCTTTAAAGACCAGACAGCCTAAAGTGGGATCCTGCTGTTTGTTGATGCCCCCAAGGGGCTGTGTGTGTGTGTGTGTGTGTGTGTGTGTGTGTGTGTGTGTGTGTGTGTGTGTGTGTGTGTGTGTGTAAGAAGCTACGTGACAGAAACTCGGTAGGCTACACTTATCTAAAAGAACCACAAATGAGAGCTGCTAGCTGGAAATCACGACCTGTTCATCCTCTGTACATTCTCAACAGATCACATGGATCACTCCATGAAAAACAATACAGACATCTACTGGTGAAATGATGCCACTACAGTCACTAAATGCAAGCTGCAGCAGTGCAGAATCAACTAACACATGGGAGCAGAGATTTACTTACACTTGGGTTTTAAAGTCTTGTGTAGGGTCACTGGGTGCCTCATCAAAGATCTTGTCAATGTTGGAAACATACCTGAGCAAAAAGGATGTAGATGGGACATTCACTTACTTACATTTATAGCATTTACTTACTTCAAAATAATACTTAATATATATTGCTTATCAGTTGCAACACCAAAATTATCTCTCTCTATATATATAAATATGCTACCAGTGAAAAGTTTGGAAACATCCACTCAGCCATCTGTAATGTACATCCATCTGTAAATATTATTCAGTCTCTTTCTGTACACATCACATTATGTATATCATAACTTATCCTACCTTTATCCTGCACTTGCTGCTTACTGCACTTCTGGTTAGACCTAAACTGCATTTCGTTGCCCTGTACTTATACATGTGTAATGACAATAAAGTTGAATCTAATCTAATCATTTATGGGACTTGCATTTTGCATTTTAGAAAAAAAACTGAAGCTTATGCTGTGATGGCAGCTTCACTCCACCACCTTAAGTTGGACAACGGGGATGGTTTCCAATGTTTATACTTAACACTTTCTTATTCAATCATGTTAATGAGCATCTCATTAAGCAACTTTTGATGATGACAATAGTGAACAAAGCAGCCATGAAGGTAAAAAGAGGAGACTCTTCACTTTCTCCTGCTATAAAAAATGCTTAACATGTTTCTTGCATTGGATTCTTCAAAGTGTCCTCCTCCTTAAACGTTTGACTGGTAGCATACATGCACAATTTTGAACACAAATTCTCACAGATGCTTACTTGGTCTGAAAGTCTGGTACGGTGAAGAGCACTTGCATGACAGAGTTGAGATAGCAGCTATTTCCCAGGTTCTTCATGCCAGTAAGGCCAGAGCCAAACAGGGGTTTAAGAGTGGTCCCAGACTCCTGGATCACTTCCCACTCCCCCACACGCTGATTCACTGCAATCTCCAGCTCTGTCATAGTGCGTTCGGTCTGGGGACACGAGAGGACGGTAGAGTAATAATGGAGAAAGGAATCATGGTAATGTGGGTACACGGACGATTCTTACCTTCTCCATAGTCATCATGTCAATGCCAAAGTGAGAAAGGTGCTCTGGGAGTTTGGAGTCCAGAACCATGTCATCTTCATCATATGAGTATACATCTGAAGCAGTAATCAAGACTAGTATTCAATAAGGATCTTTCAACAAGAGGAAAACAAACTGCAAACTTGTGTTAATGAGCATCTCATGAAGCGGCTTTTCATGACGGCAATAGTGCTTTGGATTCTTCAAATTGTACATGTACAAGTTGACACAAATGCTTGCTGAACCTACATACCTGCCCCATCAGGTGTGATTGTGCCCAGTTTAACTGCAAGGGGGTGTCCCGTCTCCTGGAAGTGCTGGAGGGCATGGTTGTTGCCTCCAGAGCCGTCAAAGTACCTCCTTCCACACATAACTTTCCCATCAGTCAGATTCATCCACAGGTTTTCTTGGAGGTCACATACTTCACACCTCCACCCACTGAGAGTCAGAGAGAGACAGAGCTTCACATTAATACGTAATATTAATGCAGCATATGCACAATTACATCACTTCACAGTTTTCAATACAGATAAACCACCACACACACTCAATCATGGCCATAAAAGAACAGGCGCACTAAAGATGCACCTGCTCTTAAATTCAACTGCCAATCAACAACAGGCATTTCTGAAGATAATGTCTGACCTTGGTGGGATCTTAATGCCATTATCTAGCTGCTTGAGGTCTGCTGCATGCCGGGACTCCTGTCTCACCTCTCCATCCCACTGCTGCACTTGCAGAGCGTGTGACACTGAGTCAGCTGCCATTAGACCTGCCATGGAGAGAGACACCTACACACGGGAAAGCAGACACACATCAGGAGTGATTAGGAGTAATCTGGAAGCTCCTCCCCTTCAATTACGCACACATGTGCAAAGAAATACATATACATAAAAAGTGGTATATAGTACAGGCCAAAAGTTTGGACACACCTTCTCATTCAATGTTCTCATTCTTTATTTTCATGACCATTTACGTTGGTAGATTCTCACTGAAGGCATCAAAACTATGAATGAACGCATGTGGAGTTATGTACTTAACAAAAAGTGGATACCTGACCTCCACAGTCACCGGACCTGAACCCAATCAAGATGTTTGGGGTGAGCTGGACCGCAGAGTGAAGGCAAAGGGGTCAACAAGTGCTAAACACCTCTGGGAACTCCTTCAAGACTGTTGGAAAACCATTTCAGGGGACGACCTCTTGAAGCTCATCGAGAGAATGCCAAGAGTGTGCAAAGCAGTAATCAGAGCAAAGAAACTAGAATATAAAACATGTTTTCATTCATAGTTTTGATGCCTTCAATGAGAATCTACCAATGAAAACACATTGAATGAAAAGGTGTGTCCAAACTTTTGGCCTCTACTGTACATGTTTAGAGGATTCAAAGGTTTAACAAGCGGGCAGCACTTTTTTTTTATTGGCTGCAGGGCAAAATTCTTAAATATGTTAAGAAGACAAGAAGCCTTTGTATGATTTCACAGGAAAAAAAGCATTTGGCTACGGATAAAAGACCCAGATACTCCAATTCCCTTTAAATGGGGACAATTCTACCATACGAAGGAAGAGGACAAGTCCTCTGAGACATATAATTTTGGGACGAGTCGCCCCAGGTTCTCACAAAAAAACAAAACAAATTACAGAATATGGCATTCCTGCAGATACCATTTATACAGCTGCTCTACATTAATTTCACATCAATCAAAAAAAGAAAGAAGAAACTATTAAGGTTTCTCACCCGCTCCATGACAACATCGGGCATGGAGTCTAGATCATCTGATGTCACTTCCAGTCTCTCTGGGAACAGAACGACCTTCACATCCTCCTCATACTGCTCCTGCTCAATATCAAATCCTCCCTCTATCCCTACAGATGAACACAAATATCAATTACACACAAGTAACAACATTACTAAAGGGTTCTGAGGAAATATACACTTTTCGTACATGATTATTTTTTATGAGGAGTCAATTTCACTTTGTGAGATTATTTAACATTAATACGAGTTCCCCAAGGTTAGAAATGGTGATGCTTATAAGAGTGCTTTGGTCAGATCTGGAATTTGGGGGATATGTTTATTCTGGAAGCCGACACGGCTTCCTGTCTGCGCCAGACATTGTGGTTGGCGAATGGTGTTGATTACATCATTTCCACAAATGCCTGCTCAACTTTTATTGGCTGCTCTCCTTCTTGTCCCACCTCTCTCCTCCTCATTAGCATTTAAAGCTACAGACACCGAAACGGTGCGTCCTGGGTAAATCTCACTGTGGGACTGGATCAAGGTGGCTTTAATTCTGCACCACGGCTGAATTTCGGACAGAGACTTCAGATAAAGTATAAGGGGACCAACAAGGTGGATATAAAAGCCAAAAAAAATCATGTCACGGGACCCTTAAAAAATGAATAAGCCTTATAGTTTTAGCAATCTGAGAACACTTGCACCATAACAGGACAGACAAAAGGTAACCACCGGTTCCGGCTTTCCAGCTCACCTATAGCCAGGCGTGTGGGCTTTTTCTTGGGCGGGTCCTCAGACCCGGAGCTGCCATCGTCCTCCTTCTGAAAGGAGAATTATGGAGACAGAAAGTCGTCGCCTGTAAAAACCCGACGCCACGGGACGCCCGAAAGAAGAGCGCTGCCGCCTACCGTGGCCTTGCGGACCCGGGTGATGTGCAGGTACGCCCGCTGTCCGGTCCTGGCGTGGTGCCGCTCCACGTACTGGCTGCCGAAGCCCAGGAAGCTGTTCATGCAGACGTACAGGCCGCCTTCGCTCTCCTGGAGGGGGAGAAAAGACGCGCGAATGGTCGGGACACGTCGGGTGGCCGGAAATTCTGTTCGCTTTTTAGCCGGTGATGAACATGACGCCATCAGAATTTTATTAACGACGTCAAAACGTCAAACTAGAACTATATAAAAAATAACAACAGTGGATAAAAACATGGTCCGTCCCTTCGGCGGGCTGTTAAAAATACAGCGAAAGCCGGTGAGCGGCGGCGGAACTAACCGGAGAGGAGAACGACAAGGCGCATTCGTCTTTGTGAACGCGGTCTCCGGCCCTCGGAACCCGGATCGTGGACAGAACCGACATCAGCACCTCGCCAACGCCCGCCATCTCCAGCAGGCTGCTTCCGTCCCTCGGGCCCGAGCGTCTCGGTTTGGGCGCCAGCGGTCGTGTGTCCGGCGTTGCTGTCCTCCGCTCAGCCTCTCCGCGTCTCTCTCAGTGGGTCGCCGCCGCCGCCGCCGTTGGTGCCTCCCCGTGGTCCCCGCCGCTACAGCCGAGGCCAGGCCGGACTCGCTAGGCTCGCTAGGCTCGCAGCACACGCTTGGGGTCGCGGTGGACGGTCGTAATCCGTGCAGTACACGCGTCCGAAAAAAAATCGGTTTTAAACATCGCAATTAATGAGATCCCCGCATCATCGGCGGGCTTAAGTGTTCGTTGGAGAAGTTTACAACCGAGCGTTTTTCGAAGCTCAATCGTAGTTATTTTTGTCCAGATCTATTAACCTGGTGACTCTCATGCTGACCGACTGCGCAACTACTTCATGCTTTACGACAAAATTCGACAACCCAAAGTTCCGAGCATGAGAAAGCGTATTTTTTATATTACGTTTTAAAATATAGGTAGCGCCACCATACGTCCTGGAGGCGTATTAGTAATTGAATTTTTTTTTTGCTCGTGGATAGACATTTCCATACTTTAATGAATTACCTATTTTAACACATTATGCATTGAATCATGAATTATGTTTACCCATTAAAGTATTCATTTATAATTTTGTCATATTCATATCCCCCCCCATCATTCTCCACCCACCTGGACGCGTTCTCCTCCCTCCCTCCCTCCCTCCCTTATATCTGGACTCTCGGGCAAGTCTGCTCAGTTCTCTGCCCTGTCCCTCCTCCCGGCCGCGACTATGGCGCTGCGCTCGCAGGCCTGGTGTGCGTACGTGGCGCTGTGCGTCCCGCTCCTCTTCCCTCCGGACGGTCCGCGCTCCGCTGCTGGGAGCCGCCTGTCCTCCGACGCGCAGTCCGGACTTTTAAGCCAGTACGACCTCCAGTACTATTTGGGAGTGCGGGCCTATTTCCAGGAGGAGTGGGAAAAGGCGGCGGAGTACCTGGAGAAGTCGATCGCCACCCGCCAGTCGCTCCTTCGGACGCGTCGGAGGTGTCGCGACGAGTGTGCAGCCGCGGGGAGCGACAGGCTTCACAGACTGGGTACAAACTGGCACAATTTGCCAACTCTATACGCGTTGTTCGACTTCGTGCATTCTTTTAAAATATTCACACAGTACAGGCCAAAAGTCTGGACACACCTCATTCAACGTGTTTTCTTATGACCATTTACAGTGGTAGATTCTCACTGAAGGCATCAAAATGTACTTAACAAAAAAAAGGTGAATATCTGAAAACATGTTTTATATTCTAGATTCTTTGCTCTGGTTACTGCTTTGAACACTCTTGGCATTCTCTCGATGAGCTTCAAGAGGTCGTCACCTGAAATGCTTTTTCAACAGTCTTGAAGGAGTTCCCAGAGGTGTTTAGTCCAGCTCACCCCAAACCATCTGGACTGGGTTCAGGTCCGGTGACTGTGGAGGCCAGGTCTCCACTTTTTGTGAAATACATAACTCCACATGTGTTCATTCATAGTTTTGATGCCTTCAGTGAGAATCTACCAATTTAAATGGTCATGAAAATAAAGAAAACAGATAGAATGAGAAGGTGTGTCTAAACTTTTGGCCTGTACTGTATGTTGCACGCCCATATTTTCAAGCAACATATTCAAAGTTTTCGAGGTTTAGGGTGAGTTGTGTCGTGTGACTGTAACTGTGTGCAGACACAGAGACCGGCAGCATGTGGGACCTCTGGGCTCTGGACTGGATCCAGCGGCAGGCCGAGTGTATCCGCTTCTGCCTGGGCAGAGCCGTCACCCCTGCCGGACAGCTGCCCGTGTCTGCTGCCATCGAATATGAGTTCGGGACCCGGAACCCTTACAACTTCCTGCAGTTCACCTACTACCAGGTAAACCGTCCCGCATGTAAAGAGCGGCCGTGACCACGCTTTCGCCTCTCTCACGTCCACGCCGTCTCGCCCACATGCGCCAAGTTGGGGAAAGCGTCGAAGGCCGCCTCCGCTGCACAGACGTTCTTTGTAGCCAATCCCAGCCACCTGGAGATGAGGAACAACATCGAGAAGTACAGACGCATGGGCGAGGTGACCGACGACGCATTTACGGACCGAGAGCGCGAGCCGGAGAGGCACTGGGTGAGTGGAGTGGACGGGACGAGTCCCTAGACATTTACATTTACAGCATTTATCAGACACCCTTATCCAGAGCGACTTACAATCAGTAGTTACAGGGACAGTCTACCTGGAGCAACTTAGGGTTAAGCGTCTTGCTCAGGGACACAATGGTAGTAAGTGGGATTTGAACCTGGGTCTTCTGGTTCACAGGCGAGTATCTTACCCACTAGGCTACTACCACCCTATCTAGACATGGTGACCGGGATGTCAGTGTGAGGCGGAATGTCCCTACTGGCCACCGCGAACTCTGACTAAAGAGCATCTCACCAAAATACTATTGCCGTCCCTGCTGCCGTGGAGCTTCATCTGTTCACGCAGGTTTTCAGGGAGTCAATATACTTAAAAGTTAGTAGCCTAGTGGGTAACACACTCGCCTGTGAACCAGAGGACCCAGGTTCAAATCCCTGTGACTGTCCCTGTAACTACTGATTGTAAATTGGTCTGGATAACGGCATCTGGTAAATGCTGTAAATGGAGAAGAGTTTCAGGCGTGATTTGTGACTGGCGGGTCAGTACAGTAGTGAGACCAGCGATGGTGTGCAGGTTGGACATTTCCCCATTTTTGGTCATGTGTTGGGACTGTCCCTGTAACTACTGATTGTAAGACACCGGATAAGAGCGTCTGATAAATGCTGTAAACAATAAAACTTCTGGTGCTGTGCTGGAAATGGATCATCTTTAATTGACACTGTTTGCATGGTGTCTTAATGCTGTGATCTGTTGACAGGATTGTGACCTTGTTCCCCTTTACTCAGGACATCCATGACTCCGCCCTTCACGCCGAGGCCTTGTCTGATTGGGAGCGGGCAGTCGAGAACTGGAAGGACTGTGTGAACGTAACACTGCAGCAGTTAGAGGATTGTAGGGCGCAGTGTGTGGTTTCCTCGAGAACCCTCCCGGAGAATAGCGACTCAAATCGGGGCGACGGCGTGTACGAAAAAGCAGCAGGTATTGTTATGCTAATAATAACCATAACTTGTTGCTTTGACACGCAACCAAAACCGCGCTCCTTTCCCTGCTCCCCCCTCTAAAAAACAGTTGTGACTGCAGATCAGGAGGTCCCAGGTTCAAATACTGGTGCCCCCTGAAGAGTATATTTGGGGCAGTGGTGGCCTAGCGGTTAAGGAAGCGGCCCCGTAATGATAAGGTTGCCGGTTTGAATCCCGATCCGCCAAGGTGCCACTGAGCAAAGCACCGTCCCCACACACTGCTCCCCAGGCGCCTGTCATGGCTGCCCACTGCTCACCAAGGGTGATGGTTAAAAGCAGAGGACACATTTCACTGTGAGCACCGTGTGCTGTGCTGCTGTCTGTCACAATGACAATCACTTCACTTTCACTTTACTTTAGCGCTCTCTTTATCTCTGCTGGCCTGCCAACAATCCTGCGTGTCGCTCGTCGCGACGCGTCCCGGGAGGGTTTCGCCTCATGAGGACTTCCTGCCCACGCAGCTGGAGCATCTGCACACCGCACAGTTTAAAGGTCAGAGGGCAGGACCGGGCCCGACGTGAAAACCGGCGTGAAAAGGCGGCGGTGCGTTCCTCACGAGTTCCTCCGTGCCGTTACAGCCGGTGACCTGCGGGGGGCGATGCAGACCCTCCGCTCCCTGTTGCTCTTCTACCCGTCCGACCCGGGCGCCCTGGGCAACCTGCGCCTCTACTCTGCGTCCCTGGGGCGCGACGCTGAACTGCAGAACGCTGCTCCTTCTCTGGTATAATACACACACGCACACACATACACGCACACACATACACGCACACACATACACGCACACGCACACACATACACGCACACACATACACGCACACACATACACGCACACACAAACACGCACGCACGCGCACAAACACGCACACACACACACATACATACACACGCACACAAACACGCACACACATACACACACGCACACACATACATACACACGCACACAAACACACACAAACACGCACGCACGCGCACAAACACGCACACACACACACATACATACACACGCACACAAACACGCACACACATACATACACACGCGCACAAACACGCACGCACGCGCACAAACACGCACGCTCATACACAAACACGCACACACACACATACATACATACATACGCACGCACACACACACATACATACATACATACGCACGCACACAAACACGCACACACATACATACACACGCGCACAAACACGCACGCACGCGCACAAACACGCACGCTCATACACAAACACGCACACATACATACACACGCACACAAACATGATTTCCACAATAATAGCTATCAATTAACCAATAAAATTCACAAATTAGGACATTTGTTAGGGGTTTTATTCTGAAATCCACTCAGGAAATCTCCAGATACGTGAACAGATCTCTGCTGGAGAAGAAACTGCTGTACTTCGGAGTCGAAAACCTGGACTTCAGCTTCTCCGACCCTGTAAGGAGCTCTTTATCTTGAAGTTGCCGTTTAGCCTTTTGCTCTTTGGCGTTCGAGCTCTTGTCTGTTTCTCACAGGATCTGTGGACACCGGAGGACATCGTCCCAGAATCGTTAAGGAAAACGTGGAGGTCAGCCGAAGAAGATGGAAAACCGCATGAGAATGAAGTTGAGGGAGTTCACCTTTCTGTCGTTCTGTCACCAGAGCAGAGAAGGAAATGCTGCGGGAGAGACTGAACGAAGACGAGAGGGAAGAGACGGACGACAGTGGCTTTTACGCAGGTGCACGACCGAGTGGTTTTTTTAGACAACGGATTACGCCTTCCCTTCGTTATTTTAACAGCCCTTATCTGGCTCCATCAGGAGGTCCAGTGCCCCAGGTTGGAGTCACCATCGCCATGGATGACCGAAGTTTGAATGGAACCAATCGAGTTGTTCTGGACGGAGTCCTGTCTCAAGCTGAATGCGATGCCATGCAGCAGCTGGCGTCTGTAGGTGTCATTCCAGCATCGAGCAGTTACACGACATTCGTGCGTTGTTGATACCTAAAGATGCAGAACATCATTGTGCTGCTCAGAAAACGACAGGATTATACAGTGGTAGTAGCCTAGTGGGTAACACACTCGCCTATGAACCAGAAGACCCAGGTTCAAACCCCACTTACTAACACTGTGTCCCTGACCAAGACACTTAACCCTGAATGTCTCCAGGGAGACTGTCCCTGTAACAACTGATTGTAAATTGCTCTGGATAAGGGCGTCTGGTAAATTCTGTAAATGTAAATACAGTGTGTCTGAGGTGAAGTGAAAGTGATGTGATCCCGTCACCCGGGGAGCACTGTGTGGCGACGGTGCCTCCATCAAGGAGTCCTCAGTGGCACCTTCGAAACTGCGACCTTAAGTCATACTTCCACCTGCTTAAACTCTAGTTTCTTATTGTTTTGTGAAAAATAAGGACATTTCTGCAATAACTGGTTTAGGTAATGCAAATGCAAACTCATGTTTGATGAGTGTTTGATGAGCGTTGTACTGTATATTGTGGCCTTGCATATTGTATACAGTACTTGTTTTCTGTTGGTAGGCAGCTACGTTGGCAGGGGATGGTTACAAAGGGAGACAGTCCCCACATACCCCCCACGAGAAGTTTGAGGGCCTGACTGTTCTCAGAGCTCTAAAGGTAGGCACGGTTCTTTTTTTTTTTTTTCTTTTGCTATTAAACGATGGGAAAGTCTACGTTTTGCCCGGTAAATGTTCGTTTCAGGTCCAGATCGCGTAACCTCTCCCAAACTCCCCCCGCAGTTTTCTCAGACCGGCATGGTGAACCAGTCAGATGCCAGGCTGCTGCATGAGGTTGGTGAAAGAGCGAGGACCCTCCTGCACTCCTATTTCAGGAGCCCGTCGGCCCTGTTCTTCTCCTTCAGCCACCTGGTCTGCCGCAGCGCCGTTGCAGGTTCGGCTCAAATCACGCCGCGCTTCTCTCTCCGTCGAATCACTATTTGGTACTGTTGCACTGTTTCGTGTTCCACGTTCAGTAGAGATGGTTCTCGGGCAGGAATTTCATCATGCTTGGTACATTGGCACAGGCTTGTAGGAAAAAGTTATTTGGATTTTTATTACCTTTGGGAGCACTTTGTAAGCAGTGTGGAAATCATGATTCCATGTTCCTGTTCTCTTTCTGAAACATTCCACAAAAAAAGTGCTTTTGGAGCTGCTTTTTTTTTTTTTTTTTTTTTTTTTTTAAGGAAGATATTATTTTACCCGGTCTTGCCAGGGTTTGTTTCATTAGCAGGAACTGTGCAGATTTGCTTGTCACATAGATAAAAAGCACAAAATGCATCACTTTATTACACTTGTACCAATGTAACTTGACAGCTGCTCACTCCCTGCACAAAAGAAGCTTAATGCCGTCCTTCGCTTAGGGCACCAGGAAGGCAGGCTGGACCTGTCTCACCCTGTCCACGTGGACAACTGCATCCTGGAGCCAGAGACCAGACAGTGCTGGAGAGAAGCACCGGCATTCACGCACCGAGATCTGAGGTGCAACATGCTCGCCCTGAATCAGGCTTGGGTCGTGCTGAAGACCGACAACCACATTAATCCACACCGTTTTACAGCCTATGAACTAAAACAGGGTTTTCTTTATCTAAAGCCATTTTGCTCTCTTGCTTTGTTTCAGTGCACTTTTATATCTGAACGAAGACTTTGAAGGGGGTGAATTCTTCTTCACGAACAAAGATGCCAAAACAGTCACTGTACGTCAACTCACGGATACGGTTTACTGTTTGAGTTTGAGGGAATTGAATTAAAAGTTCTGAACCCTTTACACTGCATGGTCCTGACTCGACTGTGCTTGACTTCTCAAGTGGTCTCACTACTATGTTGTGTATTGCCTCACCTGAAATGGCTGTAACGTCATCTCTGATGCACCTTCTCAACGGCACTCTGCATGTTTTACATGTTGTCATTTAAAATTTGCAAGAAGAGAACATTACGATAAGTATAAACCTGGTTATGGTGGATATGATATGCTGGAGCAGCAAGCTAGAGACATTGTATTTAGCCAGTCCCATGTTGGGGAAAGGGCCATTAGAAGTAAGCCTTTCTTGAGTAGACCTTATTGAGTGTTGGTTGTCTTCCATGATGCAGTGAAAGTGAATTGATTGTCATTCTGAAGCGCAGCACACTGTGCACACAACAAAATGTGTCCTCGGCTTTTAACCATCACCCATGGTGAACATTAACCGCTAAGCCACCACTGCCCCGTTAATGCCCCGTTAGATGAAGCTTGTGAACGCACATCATCAATAATTATCCAAACTTGATATCAGAGTCAGTGTTGTTGGCTGATGCGTAACTCAGTTCTCATTTCTCTTCCCAGGCCAGAGTTAAGCCTAAGTGCGGTCGACTGCTGGGGTTCTCTTCAGGTCCTGTGAACCCACATGGTGTCACTGCAGTAACGTCCGGTCGACGATGTGCACTGGCCCTGTGGTTTACGAAGGAGAAACACCACAGAGACATGGTAAGTTAATCAGTTTTATTTCAGATGGATATCATGGCAAAAGTGCTCCAAGCTCTGAAACATAAAACAATAAGACCAAAACCAAGATGCCAAGAGTGCACATTTTTCCCTCTGTTTATTGGGAATGTTCCTAACAGGAGCGGGAAGAGGCTGAGGGTTTGTGGGCTGCGGATGGACAGAGCGTGGTAAAGGAGAAGACGAAAGATGGAGGGGCGGCACCGGCTTCGTCCCGCAGTGGGAGGCGCCAGGTGTCAGCGGGCCGGAGTAAAGAGGTGAAGAGGGAAATAAGGCGGGACGAACTGTGAACTTGACCGACAGGTGGAACAGCCAACGTCATCCCACTCCATGCCTCCCTGCTTGTAGTCTGTCTCTCGGAATGTCATTTTTACACCAGAAGCGGCCCAGCCATGGCTGCTCTCACGGAAATTGTGTGTCTGAGAGGGTTCAATTTTGTGACTGTTACCCCCCCAACAATCTATAGAAAATGTTCTCCACTCGAGTGTTTTTTTTTTTTTTTTTTTTTGGTGTGTGTGTGTTTACAGGGTTGAAGATTTGCAGGCAGGGGGTTAATGCTCCAGACCGCATCCATGCTCTTCATCTGAGCTCCATTACAGCAGAACATTAAACAGAACAGTGAGAGAGTGAGCGGGATGGAGAGGAGGGCTGATGGGTCTCTACAGCACATTAACACTGATGGAGAGAGTGAGGGACAAAACAGAGGGAGGTATGCGCCTGGTTAGTGGGGGAGAACGGGATAGAAAAGCGAGATTACAGTTAATCCCCCCATAAACGAGCGCATTTGTTTATGAAGCTTAAAATCTCCATTTAGAATATGGAATAATAATCCAAAAGAAATCATTTAATCATTCACGTCCCAACTCTTCACCCCCTCCCCGTATCTCAACACCATTTTCTTCCCATTTAAAGCCATCCTCAGATGCTTTTGCATTCCATGGATTAAGGATAACAAGATGATGCTTTTGTCAAACCCAGTCTGTGGCAACCCACATACGCCCGCTCTATGCTTCTCTTGTAATCTGTGCATAGCACACTTTTGGGTCAAGAGCGGCGTTAATGGGTGGTGAATTAATAACCCCCTTCCTCCCCCGTCTGCCAGTCTGAATTACATGCACCTAAACAACACTGCAGCAGGAATTCCAAACCTAACGGTTGCACTGCCCTGACAACTCCACAGCTGAGCCACGAAGAATTTTCCATCTCTGTAGGCGATCGGAAAATTCTCAACCATTACATAAGGTGTAACATAAGGCATCAGTGCAGCCATGTAAAAAAAAAAAAAATAATAATAATAATAATAAAATTGCATCATTCAGCATGGCGTGACATAAGATGCTTTGGGCCATTTTCTTTCTGGCCATGCCTCTTTCGCTTCGTATTTCTGTTTTTAAATGTTTTTACTCTCACTGCTTTGGGTAATTCGCTGATGCAATCTCAGCCCAACACTGCGTTTGTGGTTTTTTGTGTCTGTTTTTTTTTTTTTTTATTTGGAATTATTCAAGTAAATAATATGCCTTTTGTGGTGTTGCTTTCTCTGAATCCAGCACTGTTTCTGCTTTTTTCATAGCCTAAAAATTTTCACTAAAATTCAGTAATTTTATACTGTAGTTCTCCCCACAGTTAAACGGTAGTTTAAACAAGGTATATTGAGGTCTTCCTCAATATAACTTTCCATAAATGCAATTTATATCACAGTGCCTCATGAAAATTGATGCTCAGACTGCAGAGGCTTATGGTATGCGAAAGGATTTGTTTTATCTGATATCATACTCCAAAGGTCTAATACTCATCCATCCATCCAGCCATGCATACATCCATTTTCTCTATACACATATAAGTGGAGTATTATAAGTGGGTAGTTGGAGTCACCAGAATAACCCCAGACAGTGACATGAGGTGAACGTACACAATTTTGTTGCCAATTTAATGTCACCAATTGTTGTAAGTTGTAAGTCCATTCAGTTCATGAGAGGAAACCCACAATAACAGCACTGGAACGTGAAACAGAAACATGCTGCCCAGAAACATGCAAACGCTTGGTAATGTTCTACTGTGCTTTCATCCAAAGGGCAAATCCTCATTCTCACATGTTGTGGGTCATCCCACCTTTTCTGAATCCTATGATTATGACTGGATATTTCATGCTTGTCCCTGCTAAAGAGATGTTGTAAGGATGGGAGCTCTTAATGAGTCAGATCCATTATAACTTGGTCTCGGGTCCCTCTTCAAGGGGAAGAGGGGAACATACAGTACAGGCCAAAAGTTTGGACACACCTTCTCATTCAATGTGTTTTCTTTATTTACATTGGTAGATTCTCACTGAAGGCATCAAAACTATGAATGAACACATGTGTAGTTATGTACTTAAAAAGAAAGTGAAATAACTGAAAACATGTTTTATATTCTAGTTTCTTTGCTCTGATTCCTGCTTTGCACACTCTTGGCATTCTCTTGATGAGCTTCAAGAGGTCGTCACCTGAAATGGTTTTCCAACAGTCTTGAAGGAGTTCCCAGAGGTGTTTAGAAGAAAGTGAAGTGATTGTCACTTGTGATACACAGCAGCACAGCACACGGTGCACACATTGAAATTTGTCCTCTGCATTTAACCCATCACCCTGAGTGAGCAGTGGGCAGCCATGACAGGCACCTGGGGAGCAGTATGTGGAGACGCCACTTTGCTCAGTGGCACCTTGGCGGATCGGGATTCGAACCAGCAACCTTATGATTATGGGGCCACTTCCTTAACCGCTAGGCCACCACCACCCGTTTAGCACTTGTTTAGCACTTGTTGGCCCCTTTGCCTTCACTCTGCGGTCCAGCTCACCCCAAACCATCTCGATTGGGTTCAGGTCCGGTGACCTGGTGTGTCCAAACTTTTGGCCTGTACTGTATATATACATAAATCATAAATCAGCCTTATCTGTGAGGAGACGTTTGGTCATCTTGCTGTTGGTGGGGCAGGTTGATCCAGCAGCAGAGCTTCTGGGCCACCGGAACGTGTGAGAAGTGCATACAAACCATCAAACTGTTGTAATGACGGAGGGGAAAAGTTATTTTCAGGTTCCAAAACAAGTAGTTTTCCATTGACCATGAGGTCTGAAAATGATAATAATAGACTATAATTTCTGTTGTGTCAGTAAACATGAAAAAAGACAAGAGCTGTGTTTTTTTGAGCATTGCCTTTTTTATCAGTCTGCTGGATGCTTATTCTGGTGTTTTTCTGGCATTATAGGGGGAATAAAAAACCGATAGACAGAAAAACTGAACATGGAACTGTAAATTACTGGCAACCCCAGGGATTCTTTGTATTCAGGGTAAAGTCACCCACAGTGTCACCTTGTCTGGTCCCTCTACTGTTCCATTCTGTCTCTCTCTGGATGTGCTAATATTAGATTTCTCCAACGTTTACAAAGCACAGTGGGTCCACCATTAACCGCGCCATACATAGAAATGTCCTCAGAACACTCTTTTTTTCCATGTCACTGGTGTCCCTCTCTTGATGAAAATCTGGAAGAACATTGGGCTTCTGTGTTGTGGAAGTCAAGTTCACTCATCCATGATTTAAGAAGCCGCTGGCACAGTGGTCTGTAAAATGTGGAAGACCCCAAAAGTATGATTTTAACTCTTTGTCTAACACAGTTTTGTGTTTGGTGTCGTTTGACCCCTTGACCCGCTTCCATGCTCCATTTGGTGTGTATTCTCTTTCTCTCTACCTCTCACATAGACACTCTATCCTCCCTCCCTCTCTCACTCTGTCCATCGCTGGATTTATCCCTCATCCCTTATCTCCCTTCATCCCCTCCAATCCTCATCTGTCCCTCACAGAAGCAACGGAGGGAGAGAAAGGAATTTCTGACAGTTTTGCATTACAGAAAAAGTGAATGAGCGAGAGGAATCTGGGGAAAGGCAGGAATAAACCTGCAGATAGAGTGGGGGAAATCAAGCTAAACTTTTTCAAATAGAGACCAACAAGCAGACCGAGACTGGTGAGTGACGTTCTGTTCTTACTTCTGTGTATTGTTCTGTGTAATCCTGAAATGTGTCATAAATGTCCTTACTCATTGTTCTATCAGTTCCATGTATTTTAATGAATTAATACTAAAACCAGAATTCAAATGCAGCACTTATTATAACAATACTTATATACATACAATGTACATATGATTAGTATTTAAAATAATGATGTGTGAAAGCACATATTTATAAAGTACATGCACAACAAATGAATAAGAAATAAAATGATATAGGGGTGTAATTTTACAGTGATATTTATCATTATCTACTGTATAACTAGGTAAGAAGTAAATAGTGGAAGTAGTAGTACTAAAACTAATAAAGTAGTAATAAAACTAGAACTAGTAGTAAATAGGACAAGTATTGTTTGAAATCTGCATGTATTTGCAGTGAGCAATATAACTATTTTAAAGATTGGTATTGATATTGGCATTAATATAAGCCATTTGACATTTTAGCAAATTATTAGTAATTTCTGATAGCTGAATTGTTCACATATGTCGCCTATCTTTAAAAAATGCATTTTGACAAGTTATTAGATAATATTTGGGATAATTCTGGGATGTATAAGTTTTTATTGTAAGTTTGTACCTGTAATTGTACATTTAAGTTAGATACAAGCACAAATTACATTTTGATTAAGTAAAATGTAATGGTTTTACATGGCCATGCAAACAAAAACCAGTGCATCCCGCTTCCTTCCTCTATCTACCTGTGTTTCTCTCCATCCTCCCCTCCCCTGTTCACTGCTACTCTTATCCCAGATGCAAAGAGCAGTCAGTAATCGGATGAGAGCAGATTTGATTCAAACAGCTTCCCTTAAAATCTCAGCCACAAGGATTTAGACTCATTCTCTCTCTCTCTTGCCCTCCTGCGTCCCAAGCACCCCTCCACCCCACCCCACCCCACCCCCCAACTCCGCCCCACTCCGTTCAGCTCCTGCGCCTCATTACTCATTTCACTCATGTAATCACTCAAATAGCTCCGGTGCCCGGGCCGGTGACAGAACAATGTGCCGTGCACCTGACAGGGCCTGACGCCGCCATCTGCAAGTCAGCCTTTTCAGCGTGCGAGCGAAAAGGGCCGAACGGCGTCTTTCAGCCGGTGCAGTGCTGTACGGTCATATTTGATAGGTTGGAAAACGCATGCTCATTGGAGGGGACAAGTATTTCATTCTTCCTTTTTTTTTTCTTTTTAATTCTTTTAAAAGAACGGCCGGGTTTCATTCTTCAGAAGGGAAAAGAATCAGTGTCACAGTCACTCCCTTCTGCCATGACCTCCCTCCTCTTCCCCACAAACAAATCGTATGTAAAACATTCTGACATGAGAATTCGACAGAGGCGCGTACACAGATTGAGGGAACGATCAACACAACACAAAATATCTACACGTGGGTCTAAAGTGAATTTTCGACCTTTTTCCTATGAGGTAAGACCATATAAAACAGACATTGAATGTTAACAGATTTGCTGAGCAAGTGCGGGAGGTTCAATAGTCTGGTGTAATTATTTACTTTTACTTCTAACGTGACAAATTGGTGTCTTCCGCGTATCCGCTAAATATTTGCCCATAGCTTTAATTTCTAGGTTTAATCGTTAAAATATTTTCATTATGTAATGTCTTTAAAAGGACACAGACGATAATTACACAATGTGTAAAAGCCTAATGCGATGGCTTGTGCTCTTTGCTGTGTAAAGTTACAACAATATCTTGATTTGCTCCAGCAGACATAAGCTGTTTTCATATTTTTCGTATTTCATGGTAATATTGCTGCTCAAGTGACTATGTGAATGATTTCTCTGGGTTGCATTGACCAGCACCATCATTCAAGTGCCATTCCAATATTAAATTACTCCGTGTTTTGTACTTTAGTGGTTAACAGCATTCCGTGCAAATTATTGGCACATTGCTGATGGGATAGGGGAGAATCTCTCATACTTTAATCCCAGTTAAAAACCCTGTAATTGTTCAACGAACCTTCAAAAAGAGGGCTTTTAGCTTGATGTACCTGTGCTTATTTTTGTCTGTCCGTACGAATACGTGAAACCTTGGATGTAGCTACGTACACACGTGCGTGCCTCCTTGTTTGTGAATATTTGCAAAGCAGTTGAGGGTTTTTTGAATTGCAAATTAATGCATGAAAAAAATGTGGGGAAGAGGTCGAAGAATGTTTCAGCAGAAATGGAATAAAACGCCGCAAGAACAATGTATTTTAATGACTGTGACTATAAACAGGACCAAAGAATGAACAGCATTAAAACTATGTCTCTGTTCTCTTTTAGAATTTACCCATAATTCTCGGTTGATACCTGATCTCCGGTCCAGTCTGTAATAGCTGGTGACAGTGCCTGACAACCGTTGCTATGGGCGAAATGGAGCAGCTGCGAAAGGAGGCAGAGAGTCTGAAAGACCAGATCACTGTTCGTGTTGTTACCTGCCGTCAGCACAAAGCTCGACCACACACCTCATGCAGACACCACAGCATGCAAAGCTGGCTGATTTCCACATTCCAAATAAAAATTAATTACAAGACAAATGTCATCACACAGAATAACTTTTTTTTTGGTCAACTGATTCTCATTTTCAATGACTGTTCACAATCACCTTGATGCACGTTTACATTGGTATGTTGTACTAATTGTCATTTTAAAAACTGACCCTGAACCTCACACTTGACCCCTCGACAGGCAGCCCGTAAAGCTGTTGCAGACGCCACCCTGCCGGACACGGTTTCCAGCACAGCTGTGGTGGGGCGCGTCCAGCTGAAGACCAGGAAGACTCTGAGGGGACACTTAGCCAAGATCTATGCCATGCACTGGGCTACTGACGCCAAGTAAGTGGCTGCGGAACAGCATGTCTCTTGCTTGGACCTCTGAAGGCCAGTCAGCCTTCTACGCAACACGACGCAACATTCGACAGAAATCCAGCCCGTGTCCCATCTGTGCTAATTGTCCTAAAGCGTTGCATATGCGTCGCCGCTTTCCCAGACGTGTAAAGGACCTGTGATCTCATTTTCTCTGCAGCATTAAGGAAGATTAGATCTGTCTAAAGAAGCTTAGTTTGATAGTTGATTGGGGTCGGTAATCATGGTACTTGGGCTTGAATAACAGGATGAGTGCTTGCTGGTGTCTTACCCTTAAAACAGTTTGCATCATTGGCTTATTTTCTCAAGCATATGTACAAAAAGCAAAACGTCCCAAGCTTTATTAATCTGTTTAATGCGTCTTATCTCTTTTACAGGCTGTGTGTGAGTGCCTCGCAGGATGGCAAACTTATTGTCTGGGACACCTTAACCACCAACAAGGTACTGACTGAGCGGGCATTTTATATTGTGCGGCCCAGTGGTTTTTTTCTGTATGGTTCTTGTGGTTCCTTGGATGCTCGTGATCACACTGCAGATGAGCAACATGGCTGGACTGTCTGTTTCTCTGTTACTATGGGCCGTGGTGGCCATGGCTGCCCACTGCTCACCAAGGGTGATGGTTAAAAGGAGCAGAGGACACATTTCGTGGTGTCACTGTGTGCTGTCTTTTACAGGTGAATGCCATCCCACTGAAGTCCTCGTGGGTGATGACATGCGCATATGCACCGTCAGGGAACATGGTGGCGTGTGGCGGTCTGGATAACATGTGCTCCATCTATAACCTGAAAGGCAAAGACGGCAACGTCAAGGTTATGCGTGAGCTGGCAGCTCACACAGGTAAAAAAAAAACAACACAAGTCTGTGTGCTTGATAGCAGTGGTTTAGTGATGTAAACCTTTAGTGATGTAGTGGCCATGAAAAGCATTCACCTTTTTCAGATACCGTCTGAAAGCAAAGGAAATAATGAATGCACTTCTTTTACCCTCCTTTCTACATTTATGTATTTTGTATTCTAAAATGACAGCTCTGTCTCGTCTGTTGCCTAGGTTACCTGTCCTGCTGTCGTTTCCTGAGTGACAGTGAGATCATCACAAGCTCTGGCGACTGCACCTGGTAAAGAGTTCCTACCGTCTTTTACAATATTACACATTTTCATACACTTCATAAATCAGAACGTTAGTAGAGGAATGTGCTTCTCACTTCACACAACTTACCACTGTTTCCTAGTCTTTTGTGGGACATCGAGACAGGCACTCAGAAGACAACCTTTGCAGGTCACCTGGGTGACTGCATGTCTCTGGCTGTGCCTGGGGACTTCAAGACCTTCGTATCAGGAGCGTGTGACTTCACAGCCAAGCTGTGGGACATCCGGGACAGCAACTGCACACACACGTTCAGTGGGCATGAGAGTGATGTCAACGCTATTGCGGTGAGACCTCTCCTAGTTGTTCTAGCTGTGTGGGGGTGTCCAGCAGCCCCACACAGCTTTTAATGCCAGTGCATCTACGTTAACACGTAGATGAAAAGGACCTTCTCATTCAATGTGCTTTCATGACCGTTTACGTTGGTAGATTTTCACTGAAGGCATCAAACTATGAATGAACACATGTGTAGTTATGTACTTAACAAAAAAAGGTGAAATATCTGAAAACATGTTTTATATTCTAGTTTCTTTGCTCTGATTACTGCTTTGCACACTCTTGGCATTCTCTCGATGAGCTTCAAGAGGTCGTCACCTGAAATGCTTTTCCAACAGTCTTGAAGGAGTTCCCAGAGGTGTTTAGCACTTGTTGGTCCAGCTCACCCCAAACCATCTGGATTGGGTTCAGGTCTGGTGACTGTGGAGGTCAGGTCTCCACTTTTTGTTAAGTACATAACTCCACATGTGTTCATTCATAGTTTTGATGCCTTCAGTGAGAATATGCCAATGTAAATGGTCATGAAATGTAAATGTAATATGTTTGCTTGTGATTAATACTTTTGTTCTATTTCATAGTTCTTCCCGAACGGCAATGCGGTAATCACCGGCTCTGATGATGCCACCTGTAAGCTGTTTGACCTGAGGTCCGACCAGGAGCTCATCACCTACCAGGACTCCAGCATCATGTGCGGCGTGACCTCTATCGCACCTTCCCTGTCAGGCAGGCTCATACTGGCAGGATACGATGACTTTAACGTTAACATCTGGGATTCGCTGAAAGCTGAGAGAGTGGGTGAGTGAGTGAACCTCATGAAACAACAGGACGAGCGAGGGTGCGAGCAGTTTTGCCAAACCATCCCTCCTCCAAGAATCTGAAGGAAGCCTGTCTTTTTTTTTTTGTAGGAGTCTTGGCTGGCCATGACAATAGAGTGAGCTGCATTGGAGTGAGTACTGATGGAATGGCCTGCTGCACTGGATCCTGGGATAGCTTCCTGAAGATATGGAACTGAACCCTCTTCCCAAAAGCAATATATGAAACAATGTAACATAGGGGGAGATAGATAGAGCTATTATTAATATTATGTGAACGTATCACAGCAAGAACAGCAGGAAGAGGCTATATAGCTAGTCAAGGAGCTTTGAAGAACCAGGCTTTTTCCACAATGAGCGCGTTTTGTGCCAAGGCCTAAGAAAGGTTTGGAAGAGGGACTGTGAGAACCCAAGGTCTCATTTCCCTCTTTTCTGGCTAAAGTGGGGAGGCATCATTCAAAAAGATTTTTTAAAAGGTCATTAATCACGTGGGATATTCACATTAGTTGGTATACATTCTCTATGCTTACCGAATAAACGTCTTCTCAGAAGTTGCCAAAAGAATTAGTGCAAGACTAGATTGTCAACCCATGTTTACAATAGGTAAAAAAAAAAAAAATTTTATATACAGTACAGTGATGTTCAGATTCCAAGTTGATGTTACGTGTTTCATGCTTTAATTTGCAAAGTTCCCTTGATTCTTGTTTTTTTTTTATTATTATTTAGTGTGCTAGTTTTGTGTAATATGTCATGAACCTCTAGACTTAAGCACCACCAAAACTAAGTTTGGCAACCAAAACCTCCGACTGACAGATGGGCTGATCCTATGGTTCAATGGCCAGCAACAATAAGGAAATGAGGTGACCTGCTTTCAGATTATACAAGGGAGGCTTCCTGCCGAGTTTTTCCTTTAAAGGACAAGACAACGTGATGCGTCTTTGTAAACAGAATAAACAGCAATACTTGTAATTTGGTGATTTCAATGGCAAAACATTTTATGGCTTTGGAATGGATGTAATGTTTCCCCACTCACACTTGCCTGAAGAAAATGCCTTTGAGACACCTGCAACAAAATTCACACGTCATATACAAACTGAGATCTTTCTTATCAACTTTCTAAATAAAAATAACGTCTGTTTCAGACTCCTGTTCCGCCTGCTTTCTTCGTGCGCGTAAGAATCAGAACGCCCAAGACAACCAATCAAAATCACATGCTTTAATTTACAGACAAATATATCAGACAACATGGCCAGAGACATTTAAAAAAGAAAAAACACACAACCATATTGAAAAATGCAGTTTGATTATTTACATCGTTTTTCTGGCATTCAGGCCAGCACTTTATCTCTGGTTTTCTTTGTTTATGGAGAGGACAAGGGCTCTCCGGTCCACCTGCCCAATCCTCTGCCTGTCTGAGGTGGAGACCTTCAGCTTGACCTGAAGACAAATGAGATCGAAACAAATTAACTGAGCAGACAGACAAGAGCCTCCGAGCGGTTAACTACTGCAGTGATTAAGATTTCAGTCTTTTATTTCATCTGATGCAGTGGAAACTTTAGAATTTCTGAAATAACCCCGTCAGAAGAAGTCCCATGACTGTGGAAAGATCAAATGATTGCCCTGCATCAGATAATAAAAAATAAATTGATTTTTAAAAATATATCACTATATATAATTTAATAATAAGAACTGCTCTACATTGGATAAGGAAAGAACACCCTTGAACTACCATGATCAGAATAAATACTTACATATCAAAAAGTAGAAAATGAATGGCTAAACTGTAAAATTCAAAGTAGAAGTAAACAGCTGTGTGGTCACAAGGCTAATGGAGGAGACCTTCAGTTTGCAAGGTAGCACCAAGACTGGTCTCTGGAGCTACAGAGCCAGGTCATGTGGTCTGATTCTTGCCCTGTACCAGAGTAAAGGGGGAATCAGGATAAGAAGGGAGAAACATGAAGCAATGTGCCCATCATGCACGGTCCCTACTGTAAGAACCTGTGGATGCAGAGTTATGACCTGATGTTGTTTCAGTTGGTCAGGCCCACTTTTTAATTTATTTAAAAAAAAAATGTATCTCTGATACAGGTATACAACAATTCCAGGATGCATCAGGATCTAACTGTGAAAGGATGTTCCATGAATCCCGAGATATAATTTTATGGCCACCAGGCCAGTCCATACCTTAACATCACCAAGAATCTTTCATGTCATGCTGTGATCAAGTGTAAATCAGTGGTGGCCTACAGGGTGAGGAACCGCCAAGGTGCCACAGATTTCCCTCTTGAGCAACGTACCGTGCCCTCCCCAGGCGCCTTTCATAGCTGCCCGCTGCTCACCAAGGGTGATGGGTGAAATGCAGAGGACATTTTTTTTGTGTCACCGTGTGCTGTGCTGCAGTGTTTCAAAACGACAAATCGCTTCACTTTCACTAAATGGAGTGTGCGGTTTTATTGGTAGAACAGTGTATGCGAGATGCCAAAACTTGGTACAACACGTTTGCTCTGAAGACTGACTAGATCACCATTAAGATTAAGGACTGTTAACACAGATTCTGCCTTAAACGTGCTCCACGTAGGCTTGTAGAGGAACACTGCATGAATGCACAGAATCCTTGTTACCTGGGAGGAATGGTCCCTGGGTGAATTAGTCTCCTTAAGCATCTTCAGAGGAGAACGTCCCTCACCAACGGGAACCTTACCTAGTTTTAACAGAGTTCACCAAATAAAATGAGGAAGGGAACATATTCTGAAGTCACAGTGATGTGTGTGGAGCATTTTTCATGTCCATCTCATAAACGGGTTATTGTTAACATACCTCTCTGTTTAGTCTTGACAAGCGCCCCCTTGTTTTCATTTTCACAGAGTTTTCGACTTGTGAGTGGTGAACACGCCCCTTTGCTCCTCACATGCAGTCCTCTGGCCTTCGCCTCAGTCACCCCGAACCCCTTAGCCAACCACTGTGGTTTAAACACCAACTGACTGGGGCTTCGGGGGTCAAACGAGGGGCAACATAGGCCAGTGTGGGCCAAGCTTGTGGGTGCAGAGAGTGTGGTTGAGGGAAGGGAGACAGCGGGATCCTGTTGGGGACTGTCGGCTTGCAGCGGTGTCAAAGAAGCGGTGTCGGCATGAACTTCAGATTGCTCTGGAGCCACCATGGTTGGTGGGAGAGAGGAAAGAGACGGATGAGCATATGAATGGTCCAAATGTTCTTGGCTGCACGATGCCTCAGACAGACTGTTGTCCTCGTCCTCGGACACTACAGACGGATGGACTCCATCGTGACATGTGAGAAGACTGAGACTGAGATCCTTCTTAAAGGGTGGGTTGTCAGTGGTCAGCAGATCGACTGCCTCCTCCAATACAATTTGTGCTCGCGTCTCCAACTCCACCTCACTTATCAGCATAAATGGGCTGCTGGCGGCCATGGATCCCTCACTTGGGCAACACGGACTCTCCTGGGCTTGGGTGTGGGCGGGGCCCAGCTCCTCCAGGGACGGTTCTGGACAGTTCGAAAATGTAACGCGGGGAAGGGGAGCATCAGAATCCGTGCCGTTTTCACCAAGGAAGAGCACACCCAAGCGCCGGGCGAATGAGTTCATGGTGACTGCAAAGAGAACCCCCCCCCCCCCCCCAAATATCACTTATGCAACATAATTTTAATTTCTTTTTTAAAACACCACACACAATCCAGCATCTGTCCCACCTCTCACAATGTCCTTCATCGGGGTGCGAGTGATTCCATGAGTGGGCGAGCGAGGGTCGGTGCTTGTTACTCCCTCTCCTGAACCTCTGGAGGCCTAGAAAACAAAAGTCCAATTATGCAGACAAGAATGATGAGAATTTGTGAACACGTTTAGAAGAAGATCAGAGAAGATCAGAGGAGAAAGCCAGCAGGCTCTTCGTGGACAAGTACCTGTATGGGTGTGCGTTCGATGCCAGTGGTGGGAGAGCGCGGGTCTGCCAGCTGGGCCACACGCCCAGGTCTGACGCTCTCCGGCGGGACGCCTTTGGGTGTTGAAACTGGAGCAATTTTACTCTCGCTGGAACCCATGTTCTCGCCTCACCTGCATGGACAGGGGTTTTCGACAGGGGCTTCGTGCAGGTTCCACGGTGACGCATTTCCAAAATTTCCCTTTGCGATCAATAAATTATCTATCGTCTTGCATGTTGCCAGACCAATACATTTTCTTATGTTTTTTTTTTTTTTTACCTTTCACCAGCCGACAAAGTTGTGTGAAGAAAACGACATGAAAGTCAAATTCTCAATATATTCAGAATATATACAGTGGCTAACAGATAAAGACAAAACCTTAAACAAACAAAACATGCGTTACAAAGCAAGCTGGCTTACTTACAGAAAAGTCGCTTAAATGCCTCTCGGACGCGCTGTGATGGTTGTGTTTTCCGTGTGTAGTTGTATTCCTGTGGAACAACAAGCTGAATCCACTGCGTGTCCCCAATCGCGCAGGAACATTTAAATCGAATGGAACACGTTTCTGGCTACTTTCAAACCAGCCAATCAGAGAGAGAGTTGAAGCCCCCGCCTTCCCGGTTCGGATTGGTTGAGCGTCTTTTGTGGGCGGGACCACGCCGTTTAAACCACAATCTTCTACCGGGAAAGAATAAAAACGTCAGGAGGTATGAGTTTGAGTTTGGGCAGGTGGCCAGAAGTTGTGCGATAGCAAGTTGTTTGATAAAAAAATTGAGAGCGACCGTTGCCTTTAGAAGCCGGTTGCAAAAATATGTATATATATACACACACATATACACACACTCGTTGTCATTATTCTCCAATTTAATTAAAAATAAAAAATAAAAATAAAAATCACATCTACACCATCTAATGTCATGTCTTAATTCAGTGCTTTATTGCTTTGATTAAGTAGCACATCATTACGTTTATGGGTTACTGTATGGAAAACAATAGTTATGATACAATACACAGTATGGCAGGCAGCATTTACATCTGAGCAAATTATTTTACAGACATAATCAACACGAGTGAACAGATCTCGCAAGAAGGGGGGGGGGGGGGGGGGGGGGGGGATGGGACATCTTGTTGCAAAAACGTAATCCTTTACTCTTTATCGTCTTCTGGTTTGGTGCAGCAGAGCCTGGAAACTCAAAACGCCTCTCTTGATGTCCCTGTACAGTGCCAGAAAGGGTTTGGCTTTTTCAGGAAGGTAAAAAGGTAGCCAGTCCACTGTCAGCTTCTGCTCACGTACCATTGCACAGCTTCCTTCGCGACTCTTTAATTATGCAAGAGCAATTATTTTTAGTGCTTTAAGTACATTAATACGTTTCAACCTTTCCAAGACAATTTTCTCCACACTCGCAATCAATTGCTGCACTCTTCCCTCTGCTCTCCCTTTCTTGCACTCATTCAGTTCCTGGTTCTCCTTCTCGCTGGCAGAAGTGAGCAAGCAGCGTGTCCAGGTCGCGGCGGTCTGCTGCGGCGTATAGCGAGCTTTCTCCCATCATGCTCAGAGCCATGCGCAGGGTGGACCAGATGTTGTCAGACATCATGGTAGCCCCTCTATGTGCAGGCCCTTCCGCTTCACCCGCTGCCTGCCTCTGAAGAGACAACGCCTCCAGGAAGTGCTCCACTGCCTCTCTGTAGAACATCGGAAGGGCATATGTACTACTGTCAGGTCATTTTCTGAATTAATATTTAGACACTTACATGAAACTTTTACATGAAAGTACTGACCTGTGAGCTCCCAGATTAACACAGCTAATGCCCAGGTTGTAGCGACTGCGCACAAAGCCTGGTTGCAGTTCCAGCGCCCTCCTGTAGGCGGCAACAGCCTCTTCAGAGCGACTTCCATTGGCAAGGGTAGCACCAAGTTTGTTCCAAAGCAGATAGTCCTGAGGAGAAACGGTATACAAGCATGTTTCATTAAGAGAACCAATGGTCCAATACAGCAACATATGTAGCATTAACTTTTAATATTTTAACTCTTGTTCCATCAGCAGCTGGCTGGCCTTGCTTTTATTGTCAGTAATTTGCAAATATGGCAATGGTTGTGACACATAATCACATAATGCATGTGTTGCATCCGATTACACACCTGTGGAGTGACCGACAAGGCTGAGGTAAAGCAGTCCACAGCTTTATCATACTCTCCACTCAAGTTAAACAGAACGCCCAGGCCACACTGTAACTGGGGGTCCACGTGGGTCGGGTCAGAGGCCGCTGCGGTTAGGAAAAGAGACTGCACCTCGTTAAACAGGGCCCTGTAAGGACAAAGGAATGCCAAAAAGACGTGTTTTTTTATATTATTTCAAGATTTAGTTTTCTGTATTCTCCAGGAGCCAGCACCCAAAAAAAAGAAAAATACAGAGGTTTACGGACTCAGGCAAAAGGGATCCAAATCTTTCCCTCTCTTTCTCCCTTTCTCTGGCCACATCTTTCTCCCTCTCCCGTTCGCTCTGCTCGAGGATGTGCCGATACTTTGGGTTATGCCTCAGCCAATCACGTAGTGTCTCACAGGCCTGCCTGTGCAGTGATTCGTTGGTGAAGCTGACAGCAAGCGCCATTAGAGCAGTCAGATTGTCCTTCTTAAGATCTATACACCTAAAAAAAAAAAAAAAAAAAAAAAAAAAAAAAAACACATGGGTAATTTTTATATATGACAGGGCTTCAGAATTTTCACAAATCCTACCCACACGTACCTGCGGAGGGCGCTAATGGCGGCAAACTCCTGCTCATTTTCAGCCTGGCAGGTTCCTAGATATTGCCAAGCCTGCGAAACAAAGTTCAGTTCAATGGCTGCTCAGTCAGTACGAACAGAAAACCAAGGAGCCATGGACAACACTTTGCGTATTTAACTTGTTACAACGGATGAGCAGCTCACCAGGTGGTTGTCTGGTTCTCTCTGTACTGCACTCTCGAACAGCCGCACCGCCCCTGGAATGTCCCCTGCTTCCATCCGCTTTACACCTTCAGCCAGGGGATTTTCATGGGAAAGATATGGATTATCATCTTCAAATTGGTAGCCCTAAAAAGAGAAATGTGTCAGGAGTGAGAGAACTGGTAGGTAAAGTGTAGTAAGCCATGTATACTGCACGGATACCTTGTCATATGAAGTGCTGAGTAGCTGGTCAAAGTCAGAAAGCCAAGGGTGGCTCTCTGCATCCCTTTTAGCCATCTCCTCCCATTCCTCTTGCAACTTTTCCCAAAAGTCAACGTCACTCTGGAAAGAGCACAGCCCGTCACGACTAAAATGACATCGCATAACCTATGCTGTACTGCAAGATTTAAATGTTTAGCATTTATTAAATACTTTTTTCTTCCCCAACACAACGGTCTGTGACATTAATCCATTCTTCCAGCGCCAACCTAATTCCTTTCTCGTGTGCAATAAGGTTTGTACCTCTACCTCACCATTTCATTTAAATTTCACATTTTGTATCATATTCTGTATTTTATTTGTATTATACTAGTATATGTCTTCTTTTTCTTTTCCCCTCTACACCGTATTCAAGATACCTCTGCCACATGGACCAATTTCGTTGTACTTGTCACAATGACAAAGATATTCCGATTCTGAAAAAGATCAAGGTTTGTTGTGCAGCCAGATTTGAAATCTTGACCTTCCGCTGCACCGGAAGAGGCCGTTGTGTCTCACCTCTACCGCTGCTTTAGCCTGCTGGAAATCTGGCCCTGCTGCAGCAAATTCATCCACCCATGACTCAGCAGATTCTACCGAGACCTACACACAAAAAACATCATGGTTAAAAGGAGGGTAGGGATTTTCCTAAAAAGAAACAATTAAAACACCAAAATCACACACAAAGAGGGTAAAGGATCAGCAAGAAGAGGAAAAGGGGAACTACAAATGAGAAATAAAATGTAAAAAAGGGAGAGTGACAAATACATTGTGTTAAATGTCTTACCACTTTTTCTACCCTCTTCTACCCTCCTGAGCAGCAAGCAATCTACACTCTATAGGCACCTACTGTTTCTCCCACTGGCAAGAGATGATACCTGCATTCTAACAACCTTTTCAGGACGTACCAGCACACTACGCAAGATGGAAGAATGTAAAATAGTAAGTAAATAAATAAAACTACAGGACAGCTGCAAATGGTACAATAAAAAAAAGAAGCAAACTAGGTTGAGTCCAGCAAACAAAGAACAAACTGCCATTTAAAAAAAAAAAAAAAAAAAAAAGGACCACTGTACCGATATTGCTATATGCCAGGGGTCCTACCTGCCTGACGACAGTAGCCCACTGTTGTGCCTCTTTATCTTTAGCTTTGTCACTCTTCTCTTTCACCGCTTTCGTTTCGACCTCGATAGTCACTGCCCCGTCCTTCTCCAGGAACTGGCATAGCCATGGTGTGGGTTTTATTTTTGATTTGGTTTTAAGGGGTGGAAGGGTATTTGGGTTCGGTTGGGTTTTAAAGGAATCAATCATTTTACAAGGCTGTTCTTTAAAAAAAAAAATTAATGCTAGGTTAAAGGAGGAGGAAAAGGATATGTTGTCAGGGTGAAACAGAATGTGGAACTTAGGTTTGAACTTGGGGGGGGGGTGGGGCTACATAGCATCTTGGTGAAAAGCTGTAAAGAGGCTGTTTCACACAAGGCACTGACATGCTTATTTCTAGAAACGTATATAATGAAAGAATCATGACTGCAAACTGGCAAGGACATTATGAATGCAGCTGTTGCTCCGGGCTGCAGTCCTCACCGAATTCCCTCAACGTGAAGGAGGAGTAGGAGTCGTACCTGGTTGAATGTGGAGGCCCAGTGCTCAGCCTCTTTGGCCTGAGCTCTATCTGTCTCCTGCTTGCCTGCTCTGTCCTCCACTGTGACACTGCCCTCGCCAATCTGCCTAATGAACCGCAGGAACTACACACAAAACACAACAGCAACACACCGGCAGTTTTACTACAGCCACATGGCAGAGCTCTTAATCACAACAAGGTGTGTGTCTACAGCACAAAAAAAAAAAACTGAACACCACTCGACACGTGTGTTACAGTGCTAACAGCTTGGCACCGTGACTAAATGGATGCTAGTGGGGACAATAAAAAGAATGGCTAAAAAGAGTGGGGACAGATGTAAAGTATGTACAAAGGCACACAGATCACACATGCAAGAGGGGAAGAAAAACACAACACACTAGAATGAATCTCCAAAATGGATGGTCTTTTACTTACTTCCGTATTTTGTAATTTTGGATCGTCAACCTTGGAAAGAAGCTCATTGGCGGTCTGCTTAAGCTCCTCCCCAGGTTGGTATTCTTGTGTCCTGATTCGTTTACAAAATAAACGATTTACTGTGCTGTTGGGAAACTTATTCTGCTTCAGAACTATAGAATTGACACTCAAATCTGTTCCAAGGTTCTAGAAACCACACCAGGTAACAGTATTAAAGTCGGTCAAATACGTGATACATATACATATATATATATAAAAATCTATATCTGATTTCTGTATTGTTTACACATATAGTTTACTAATTATTGGTCTCGCCATCCCTCACCATTCTGTCTCTCTTTCCTTTTCTCCCAGGTCTCCCAACCACAGCTTCTCTTCTGACTGCTCAAGATACTCTTCTGCCCACCGACCAGGATCTGACGGAAAAAAAAAAAAATACATAAAAACCCCTGCAAGATAGCATTAAGCATCGAATACAAGGCCACAGAGTAGGTGCAGCCATAGTGGTAGTGTGTTTATATGTATGTAGTGAAAGTGAAGTGATAGTCATTGTGAAACAGCACACGGTGACACAACAAAATGGGTCCTCTGCATTTAACAATCACCCTTGATGAGCAGTGGGCAGCGTGTGGCAACAGTGCTTTGCTCAGTGGCACCTCAACAGTTTGAGAAACGTTCCCTTAAGTGAAGCACAACACAAGGTGACAACAAAATGTGTCTTCTTGGTGAGCAGCCATGACAGGCGCCCAGGTCAGTGGTACCTTGGCGGACTGGGATTCGAACTGGCAACCATCTGATTACGGGACTGTTTCCTTAACCGCTAGGCCACCACTTCCCTTGCCTATGCTAGGCGAACACTGGCCCAAGGAAATTTAATATAAATTTTATTTTTATTGCTTTACAAGCTAATCGAATAATATTTATGTCCTGTGTAGTAGTGTACTCACCTGCCACGTCACTGATGAATTCTCTCGTCCAATCAACGTCTGCTGAATCAACCAATCCCGCCTGCCCAGACGAGGAGACAGAGTCTGCACCAGACATGAACTCTGCTGCCCAGTCACCTGACAATGCCAGTGCTGCGACCCCTGGAGCTACAGAGGGAAACAGAAGAGTTCAAATGTGACGCTGTGCACGTTTCTTTCTGTGTGGAAATTTCCACCAGAAGCTTCTGTGCTTCAGTACCTCTCTGTGGCGCTTGTCTGTAGCTCTGCTGATCAATCTGTTGCATTTCCTCCAGTAGCTGGCCCATGTCAAACGTCTGGGGGGGCCGTGGTGGGGCCTGTAAGAATTCATTCACCAACTGAGGAGAGAGGGACTCTTATTAAGCACTCATTTCTCATTCATTCATTTGAATAAATATTCGATAAATGCATCCTTAAAAGAGTGCTGGCATGGAAGATTATCTATAAAGGTGTATTGATTAAGGTCTACAGACCTCCTCCTCTGTGGCAATTTCTATTGGCGTAGGTGGAATCTGGGAACCAAAAGAAATACATATTTTATTACAGACATGGCAGCGAAAATGAACGTTCTACTGTATGCGTGTTTGATGTGTATACTGTTACGGTACAGACAGATTACAGAAGCATGAAATTAACTCACAGTTGGTGTTGATCTGTGCCTCCAAGCCCCACCTTCTTGAGTCATATGACCAGTTAACTTCATGAGGGGATTGGCACCCCCACATTCAGCCTCAACCAACTCCCGCATCGCCATGGCAACACCGGGCTTTTATCAATCAAACCTACAAATAATAGTATTAAGTAGAAGCTCAGCGTCTAAGATCCAAATATCAAAGGGTGGTAGTAGCCTAGTGGGTAACACACTCGCCTATGAACCAGAAGACCCAGGTTCAAATCCCACTTACTACCATTGTGTCCCTGAGCAAGACACTTAACCCTGAGTGTCTCCAGGGGGACTGTCCATGTAACTACTGATTGCTAAATGCTGGAAATGTGAACATACAGTTACTATTAACAAAGCGACTTGTGTCTGACATTTTCCACCGGCATAATCATGAGAGGGGTTAAGCAAAGAGGATTATACTTTACACACTAACACCAAGAGACTTACACCAACAGCAAGACGAGCTCTAGTCCAACAGCTATGAACAGACACAGATAAACACAAAAAAATACTAATCGATGGCCATGTACCACACACTCTGCTGACAGCTAGCAGCACGTTTCTGTGCTACGGCGCTCGCTGTGAAACGACGACAGATAATAATCGACGCGTCCACGTCCCCTTCGCTCGAACACGTTGTATTTTTCCTCAGGCCGGCGGCCTTTGACCCCTTAGCAGCCGTGCTACTTCGCCACTTGTGGGCAAACTGTACGACGCTGCGTCAAACTTCGCCGGACGCCCGACCGCAACTTCCCGATTCCGGTCGCTCACGAACGTTCTCGGGCAACAAATACAGAGAGACGGGACTCGCTTCTCGGCTCTCGGTCCTCCCGCTAAAGATAGCTGGGCGGCGACGCGGCTTTACCGAACCTGGCGAGGCAACTCGCGGAAAGAAAATGGTGCGGCTCGGCTACTCCATGCAGCCAGCCACCGTCAGAGCAGAAACGATGCCTGGGCTAGCCAGCTCCCACCTCACTCGGGGCACCGGTCCCGCTCCCGAAACCGGTCTCGCCGGAACGACGGACGTGGCCGGGTGAAAACGCGCTCCGCTGCAACGAAGCCTGTAGCCTCACCGAACGGGCCGACGGCGAAAGCCCCGCGGCCGCGTCTGTGTTAAGCGGCTAGCCGGACGCCCGCCTGCCTTTATTTACCTCCCCGCGACCCGCTAGCCGATTAGCGGACGCGGCGCCGGGGCGGTATTCACGGACGCGGCTTACGCACGATGCTGCGCCAACGACGCCCCGCGGCCCGGCTTCACCGGCAGGCCCGCGGGACGCTCCGTGCGGGCTGTTTCTTCCTCCTCCTCCTCCTCGCATTCTTCCTCTCGTTCCTCTGCGGCGCTCGGCTGGATTTTTGTTGGTTTTTGTACAGTAATCACGTTGTTGGCCCGTGTACTGGGCCGCACAACCAATCTGGTACTAATCTGGCCAATCACTCCGCAAAACTCCGCTTTGCGTACAAAAAAAGCAAACCAAAATGCCGACATTTTGACGTCACCCGAGTGTTTTTATTATTAATTTTGACCCTTGAAGTCGATAATCAAGTACAGTCAAAAACCCATGTCATTGTATCAATAAGTACAGATAACGGTCCCAATATTTTACCATAGCAATAATATACGTTATTAATGCGATTTTATCCATTCATAATAGTACACTGAAAAAAACAGGCTCTTAACTGACAGGATACCACTGCACACCGACACAGACAGATCTAAAGACATCGAAGAAAGAGTGAGGAGAAGCACAGAGCTGTACATTCTGAAAACTGGCTCATGGGAGACGTGACAGCGATAATAAAAGTGAAATTTAGATGGGAAGATTTAGATCGGGTAAGAACAAGGGAACAATCAAATATAAGACAGAACCGGTAATAACAACAATGTGCCTTCCGTTTCACTGATTCAGATATTAACAAGTTTTAAATTACACAATTCAACACACAAACAATAGACACTCGTCAAGCCAACCATTATCATTCATATTACTACTACTATTATGACACTGTATCTCTTATAACTGTAATGTGTATAATATTGAAACAAAGCAAAATGATAACACTGAAAAAAATACAAGCTCCCTTTGTAAATAATAATATGTATTTAACATATTTACAGAAATTCAATACAATCAAAACTGCCCAGGCTGAGCTGACATTCTGGATACAGCAGAAGTGTTAAGTGTTGTTGGCGGGTGTCGTGTTGTGTGTTCATTCAGTTTGTTGGTTGGGGGACATACTGGGGGTAATGAGAGAATTGACACACACACAAATTTAGCATTTTTACAATCTTTTCTGAATTCGCCATCTACTCTTGGGCACACATTTGGAAACAAAGGAACGTGTAGGGAAAAATAAGAGATTGAAAGACAAGTTGATCACACCAAGTTGTATTTCCAAGTGTACAATCAGGGGACTCAATTACATTAAATTACTACAACAGGCCAATATATTGATTTCTATTGTGAAACCATCTTATGTAATTACTTTATCTTATTAGCTACATAATTACAAATACAAATACACTGCTCAGTCTGGCAATAAGGGCTGGCTGAAAGAGTGACAGCGGATATGATAGAATGTTTTAGATCAATTTTGCTGGAAATGTGTCATTGTGCATTATCTGAGAAATCATAATATAATGTGGCCTTTATGATGTTCATGTTTCTGGCTGTGAGTAATACAGTGTGAATTGTGCGTTGTGTTTTTGAGCATACATTCCAGAGACAAGTGCCATGTCTGAAGAGGCTGATAATGAACGCATAAGTGCTGAGTTTGTGTGAATGTGACATTTGCCGTGGTATCCGTAGATGTGCAGGCTTTTAGTTGGCTCAGTAACGTCGGGTATTAGCATCTCGGCCCTCTTTCTTGATGATTATTCGCTGGTCGTCACTACCGTCATCGGGCGTGTCCACCACCTCTTCGTCCTCATCGCCCTCGCCCTCCGTGTCTGCTGATATTCCCATGCGAGACTCGTAGGACTGAGCCAGGGTGAAGGTAAAATAGAATAAAGGCTCGACAACAAAACCCACACTAATTTGTTTACACATAAATCATTATTCAGTATACGTTCCCTGAAAATCATCTCAAAATGCACTTTACCTCCATGGGGTTGACAATGATGGTGAGGGCAGAGTCATCCCACTGACTGCTGCCTTCTTTGCAGCCACTCCTGGCTCCATCACCGCGACGATGGATGGAACGAATTCGGAAGACACCCAAGATAACCATGACAACCAGGAACCCGACACACACCATGATGATAACAGTAGCTGCGCCTGGTACCACTGAACGAGAAATTCAAAGATTTAGCAGAAATGCAGGCACACATAGGAGAATGGCTGGATATGGAGGACGACCGCGGCATGGGTGATGTAACGCGCGAGCACCTGAGTTGCGGTGAGGGTTGGGTAACGTGTGCCCACTCAGCTCTCCAGTGTGATGAGACGGATGCAGGAACTGCTGCTGAGAGGCCAGCAGGTGTGAGGGATGATACAGGCTGTCCAATGAGTGCAGGAAGTTCACCTGAAATAGAATGTTGGGGGAGGATAGCGAAAGATGACATAAGATGTATGCAAAGTTTAAGAGGTTTTCAGTTCAACCATGCTGATGGGCGAGTACCTCAAGAGTGAGTTCGTTACTGGTGTACCGCCCGTTCATCTCCGAACATGACAGTCTGAAGCGGCGTTCAAACCGGGCAGATCCCTTGGCCAAACGGTAACGAACTGAACGCAAGACATCCTCATACACAGAAATCGACTCTGCACCTGAGAGCACGTAAACAGGCCACATTGCTTATATAGGAGACGGCAGTCAAATAAAATAATAAATTAGTAATTCCACAACGACTTAGTATGTCAAAACATTCCCAATTTAAACTGGTCATTATTCCTACCCTATTGTGTGTAAAGATTACAATAGTAAAATCATTGTCTGCCCCGATTCAATTTCAATGAGCTTTATTTGTCCCCGACGGGCAATTTAGAAGGCACAGTGGAGCAGCTCACACATAACACTTGTCACAATAGACACAACATATGACACACTATAACATTTTCCTTGTGTTAGCGTTATATGTGATGTTTCACAAAAAACAAGAGGGGCAGTGGTGGCCTGGCGGGTAAAGAAGGTGCCGCTGAGCAAAGCACCGTCCCCACACACTGCTCCCCGGGTGCCTGACGTGGCTGCCCGCCAAGGTGATGGACGGACAGAGGACACATTTCACGATGACAATCACTTCACTTTCATTCTCATTTATCATCCTGGCACAGCTAGATCCTCCTTTATCCTCCAACTACAATACCTGGTCTGAACTGCCCATCATTGAATATGGCCAGCGTCCACCAAACAGATATTTGAGTTGGGTCCATTTTTCCATATAAATCCCATGTCCAGGACTGGGAGTGCTCAAAGCTCTCAGTGCAAAAACCCTCAGCATACAACGTTTCTACTGGTAACCTAGCAGCAACGTGCATTTTAGATATAGGCTCTGGAAATGAGGTAGAAGGCACACTGAAGACAAGGAAAAATGCCCTAAATCATGCAAAAGTCATGCAACTGCTAAATGTAGAACAGAGAAGCGATACCTGTAATTGCAATGTAAGCTGTTGTGTTAATGATGTCAAGCCCTCTCTCTTTAAGTGCATCCATGTCAACCAAAAGCTCCTCCCTCTCTGGGTTTAGCTCCTCGCCCAAGGGCTGAACTTCACAGCCATCTAATGTGTGTGCCACAGCATCCGACATCAGGGCTGAGAGAGAGAAAGTGCTTCATTACACAACATTATATCACCTCAGATAAGAAACAGAGTTCACAAACCAATGGGATCTGGCAATGGATTGAAGTTCAAAAGACAATTCTACATAATCAGTCCCTTACTCCAGCAAGTTAAACATTAATTGAGGGTTTTCTCCTGCTTTATGAATAGCTTATGCTTCATGGTGGCACACGAAGATCTGGCCTTACCACCTCCTTCCATGCCCTGGGCAGCAGTGTTCACCGCATGAGAGAGGGAGCAAACAATCCTAAGCTCGGGGAAGAGAGGCACACCACGAGGGCTCTCAAATTCAGGGGCAGGCCGGGCCAGGTGAGGGCCCACCCCAGACAGGGAGATCTGTGGGGCATCGGGCTGAAGGACCACAAGGTAGCTCTCCAGAGGCCTGAGGGACAGACAGCTCTCTTCATTGAAACACCTGAGGTGGGGAGAAGAGGCAGTGGAGGGATTTATCAACAGAGTCGGTGAAATGACAATTATTGGCGTCTGAATGCGTGGGGATCTGGGAGCAGCTGGTCACTTTTCGTTGAACCCAGTGACTTCTGTTTTACCAGATGGGTGTCACAAACTCGTGACATTTAATCTGATTAGTCTGATGAGTCAAAAAATAAAAACAACAAATTGTATGTGTCCAATGGGGAGGGTTTCTGAGGTTTTCCATGCTAAATTGTCCTTGGCTTTAATAAGATTTCGTTTAAAACACCAGGAAATGGAGTTCATGGAGAATAGTATTAGTAAAATGGTGTAAAGGACTGCTGACCACACATGATATGAAATGCCACCTGCAACGCTATTGTACATTTTGTCGGACATTGTAAAAAGGCTTGTGCCTACAGAATTATAACAAATGAGCATTTTACCTGAGTGAAGTGGTGAGTTTGAGGGGACGCACCCCTGGGGTGGCAAACCGAAGTGAATTCCTGTAGGTCACCTGTTGCACAGCACGGTTAAAGCTCTCGATGTCGTCCCCCTCCAGCACCAGGACTGACTGACTGGGGTTTACATGCACCTAAGGAGGAATATGCAGAGAGATCCAAAAGGCTTGTTAATTGTCTAAAAGGTGAGAAAGAGAGACATCAGCCATTGGCCATTTGAATTCATGTGTCAGTCCACTGCTTACAATGATTCTTTAACATCACGGTCTTAGTAAAAAGCCAGTAAAATGCTTTAGCATCTGACCCCAGCATTAATAAAATCATTATGGGTTCTTCCTACAGTTTATCCATTATAACTCATTTGTTTACCACGGGTGTCCAAATTTGGCAAAAGAAGGTTCCACAATTCCTATTAATTAGATCACCTTCAAGAGACATTTGACATCTATCTATTCCAAACTAACAAACTTGAAAACTTGGCAAACCTTGTGCTAATTTTTTTTTTTTCTAGCAACACAGAACAGGTAAAGACAGTTGGGGTCACTAGAACTAACGTGCCTTCATTCCAGAGCCAAGGGTTTCCAGGTCTCCAAAGTCCAGCCCCTCCCTGCAAGCATACAGACACTCCACGACACTGTGAGGCTCCACACTGCCTGGGCGAACCGTTACTCCAGACAACAGGCCCCGATACCCACCCACATATTTCCCTGCGGAAATACAACAGAGACAGGGAGGGAGATCTAGGTGGACATGGAGTGGAGTCTTCCACTCAAGACATGTACAGATGTTAAAGACTAAACACATTCCCTGTGGCGCTCTCAACAACCTCTCTTCCTCACCTATGTCTCTACCTTCCGGGATGGTGTTGTTGAGGATATCTTTCTGCTTTTCCTCTGGTTCTGTTGAGCAGAAAGGATGATTGGATGGGCACAGAGACGTGTAGTGGCATGGATATGAGGAATCGGCAGCGTACACACACACACACTCCATAAAGAAATCTAACTGACAAGCACAGCAAAACTTCACCTTAACAGCAGGTTACTGGCCTTACTGGTATAGTGGTACAGTACCGGTGTGGCATTTTCATAAGTAATTGACTGGCATTGTGTCCACTTTTACCAGTCAGTGTGGTTTAACTGTCAAACTGCATTGTTGCGCTCTTCAGCTGAATAATTGATGAGACAGGAGATATTAATAGATGACAAGATGCAGACGGATCCCTTTAGAAGAAGTTAAACTGGACTGTTTATGGTACGCTTGTCATTTTTTCATTGGCTGATGACTTAATCTGGCTGCTTTGACAAAGCACGAGATCCAGCGCAGCAGAGGGTGATTAGAGCAGTAAGTACCCCAGCAGGCACCGATGACCAGCCGTTGACGGGGTGCAGGGTTGGGGATGGCCCCGTTATCATGGATGAGAGCAGGGTCGAAGGTCACGCCGTCAACGTAGAGGGTAACAGAGGGGAACTGCACGCTAAGCGATAGGTGATGCCATTCGCTGTCACACACCTGGCAAGAGGGTTCAAAGGTCAGCACAGCATATAAACACTGCTGAGTTAGCCAGAGGGGGAGGGGTTTGGCCAAACCCTTCCCACAGGCAGATCGCGGCCCCGTATAGTTAAATCCATCTGTCACATTAGCCAATTTGAACAACTCCCAATTCGCTTAAACGACCTTATGATGAGCCCACAACCGCACAAATAGAAAGTAGCATGTTTATCATACCGCAACAGTGAGGCAGAATTCCTGATTCCTTTCAAGCTCCGTACCTGCTCCAGTTTCCAGAGGAATTTGACAGGCCGGGCCGCAGAGACATCAGGCCAGTAGAATAAAGACAGTCGGCAACCGTGCACAGACAGGGAGTAGTGGGAGTACGAGTCGTCTGGGGGACACAGAGACCACATTAAGCGCCCTTCTCCACTAGAAGAGCTGAAGAACCGGTGAAACGTACCGTTCTTCACTGTGCTGCAGATAATGGTTTCCTCCTCCTTGCGGAAACCTCGAGCCTGACTGGTTGACGTCTGAGTGTTGGCCCCCCCCCTTCGCATCCACAGCTGCAGCGTGAAGTGGTCTCCCGACACAGTCGAGGCGACAGACTCTGGAACCACGGCAACATGGGTGGAGCCATTGAAGGAGAAGACGAGGGATGAATCAGAAGAGGGTAAGGTGGGCAGAGCTGCCGTCCAGTTGGCTGCTGGGGAAGGTGGGGGTAACAAGTCAACCTCACCCCTTACAGCACCTGAAAAGGCAAAGGACATACAATTAAAAGACAGATAGAATCATTTCCACCACTTGTAAATCAGTGGCCAATATCAGACCAGGGTTGACCAACAACTAGCCTTTAAATTTATGCCGTTTATCAAACACCCAGAGGGACTTATGATCAGCAGTGATGGGGACAGTCCTCCTGGAGACACTCAGGTTTAAGTTTCTTGCTCAGGGACACAAGAGTATGAATTTGTGGTCATCTGGTTCATAGGCGAGTGTCTTACCCACTAGGCCACTACCACCCTACTTCCACACTTCGGTTAGGATACGGGTCACAGCATGGAAGATATTTTGGGGAAGTATTCTCTGCAACTTTCTAAATATTTTAGGGCTTTTCAAAGATTTCGCAGCCGTTTGTCTCCAGGAAAGTTTTGCCATGCCAAACAAAAAATGTTATGTTTCCTATTGGTCTGTGATGATTCTGCCCCCATGATTGGGAGATTGTGTGGCATTTTTATGAACTGCAATGCCCTTGTTATGTTAGATTAATAATCAGAAACTCCACCAACATGGATGTAACCTCTGCACTAAAAGGTGTACTAAATCATTTTCATATACAGTGATATACAGCAACGGCCAAAGGTTTCTCATTCAATGGGTTTTTTTTTCATGACCATTCACATTGGTAGATTCTCACTGAAGGCATCAAAACTATGAATGAACGCATGTGGAGTTATGTACTTAACAAAAAGGTATCCACTTTTTGTTAAGTACATAACTCCACATGCGTTCATTCATAGTTTTGATGCCTTCAGTGAGAATCTACTAATGTAAATGGTCATGAAAATAAACACAGAAGAGACGGTGTGTCCAAACCTTTTGGCCTGTCCTATATAATATGTAGCACATGCTTGCTTACCACACAGTCTTCGCACAGATCGATCAGAGTAGCTGTCCCGGTCACAGCCTTTTCCAATATGGCCAGTCTGTAGCTCAACTGTAGCCTGGATATTCCAGACAGTCTCTTCACACGTCTCCAAGTGCAAATTAGGAAAGAGTGGGATGCTGCCGGACCCCGGAGTATATTCAACCCTCTTGGACCAACCTAAAAATTGAACATCGAAGAGAAATTCTTTGGTTTTTAAAGCCTGCCTTTTGAACATTAGATTAAGGACATGCTTTTGTAATGTAAAAGCCCAGACTGTCTGAGTGTCGATTTCTCCTCCACAGCTTTGAAGAACAAAGACTCACAAGTCTTTAAATGCACCATTGATTAAGTGCTAAGCAAAGATTACCAATCCAGCCCGTCTTGCAGGATGGCTTGACGGTGACTGTGACCTGGGCATCTGCTTGGGCACGATTCTTCCCACAGTCGAACGCAGTCACCCAGAAGGTGTGAACACGCTGGCGCTTGGAGTCCAGTGGCTCGGTGTTCTTGATGTTACCTGACAAAAGAAGCAAAATTTTAGATTTACATTTTAGAACTGCATTTTTTACATTTAGAACTCTTCCTCCTCAATTCTGCACATTTCATGCACTGAGCTCAAAAAGAGGAAAGTGTGGGGAAAGCAATGAAGAGGACAAGGGCATGACTGAAGAAAGGTGTACTGAAAAGGAATGACACAAAGCCATATACGCATTCCATAAAGATTCTTGCGAAAGTAAAAATATTCATCCACTCACTAAATCTCAGAAAATGCAGAAAGCTATTTGGTTTGGCAAAAAGAAGCCGTTTAAACAGCAGGAAAGAACAACGAATAACAATACCAATGCATTCATGCAAAGCTAGAAGAAAAAAAACTCAGCCTGCTCAACGATACTAAAACCACACACATTTAGTCTTTCGACACTCCTCTTACTGCAATATCCCTTGCTTACCACTCCACAAAATGTGTCCCATTAATCTGTCTCCCTTTCTCACTGAGGTGGCGTTAATATAGTGACCATGAAAGCAAACGACTCCATGAGTCAAAAGGAACTGGCATAAAGTTGGATGTTGGGAGCGGGTTTTCAGGCGCCTGAGATGCTGACCAGGGTGAATTTTACAACGTGTGACAGGCTACTAATCTTCAAGAACGTAAACCAACTTGCATACTTTAATGCTGACTTAATTATATATAAAAAAAAAAGTTTTAAAAATGGAACTATAGCGACCATGTGCGTGCAAATACAAAAAAAAAATACAGCTGGATCCCCAGGTTTTGACCTATTGGCTTATTGTCATGTACAGTTTATACAGATCAGTTTTAAAGCCTTACCGTCATTGTCAATGGCAAAAGGCACGTTGGGGGTGATGATGTCGTAGAAGCAGATCTGGCTGTATTGGGGTGAGCAGTCAGCATCCAGAGCCTCCACCCTGACAATGCGGTCAAACAGGCGGCCCTCTGGGACCGACGCCTCATAATGGCGCTCCACGAACACAGGGGAGAACTCATTCACATCGTTCACACGTACATGAACCGTGGCCCTAGGACACAGAGAAGTGAGGAAATTAATAAAGGGGTTTATGTGAACTTTTATATTAAAAACAGAGGCCCGCTTTACATTGGACCAAAGACCAAAAATAACTCGTCTGAGATAATGAATAAAACAACCGTGACATTCCCAAATGCAAATACTTCAACAGTAAATACAGATGAAAGGCTAGAAATAAATAAATACCATGTCTGTATGCCTGCAGTTTCTGTGGGAAAAATAGCCTGGACTTTTTTAAAAAAATCTGAGCTTTGCAGTAAATAAGCATTTAATTTTTGGGGGGCCAAAAAGACTTCTAGTGCGTGTGCTCATAAAAATAAGATCAAACGCTAGAAGACTCTACGTTCTGATGACGGAGCCTCGGTGCCTAACACGACGCATCATCCTGAGCATACTATCCTCACCGTGAAATATTTTGGCAAAGGCATAATGGTACGGAGCAGCTCCAGCGGCCCGGGGGCAGGGGGTTTTTAGTAAAAATAGAGAGCTGCTGGACTGAGCGAGGTAAAGAGTCATCCTGAGAGAGACGCTGCCGCAGTGTGGGACGAGGGAGGATGCCCCAAAATAAATGGGAAAGGAAATTCCACGTGGGAGCAGCTCTAGAAAGATGCGAGAGACCTGGATTGGTCTGGGTACAGTAAAATCAAAGCCCGCACCTCCATCAATAGCAACAGCAACAGTTCCAACTAGACAAACCGGACGAAATCTTTAAACAAATCAATAGCTCATGGGAGTAATTATACCATTTTTTACCTTAATTATTCAATGTAAATGCATTTTGTTAAACCCAAAGAAATTCTACTTTGCAAAACGTAATAATCAAGACTGGATATAGCTTCTTACTTGCTAGGGTCTGAAAATTCGCACATTCGTTTAAATTAGTAGTGAAGTCGTCTGCAGGTTCCACTTATACTGGAACTGATTTGAATATCTAACAAACATCCCAAAATGACACAAATAGGAACAATTTTACCCAATTCTAGAGTCTAGCGTTCAGCACTAATTACAATCAGCACACAAACATCGGTTGAAACAGAACACAGACTGGTTATTTGTGGCCATCACGCTGCCGCAGTCTCCCTGCCGTACGGTATTTGACATTTTGCCATGTTGCGGTGCGGTGCGGTACCAACTTGTGAGACTTCTTGCTGTTGCTTCCATCTGGGCCCTCCCCACAGTCATACGCCTGGATGGTGAAACTGTGCTCTCGCTGGCTCTCGCAGTCCAGCGGCTCTTTGGAGCGGACGAGGCCCTCGCCGGTCGACCGGTCCAACACCACCGCTTCAAACTGGACCGACCCGGAACCACCAGGGACATTGTGAACTCTGAAGCCACAGATCTCACCTACAGATCAGATGGACAATTTGGTCTGATTGTCATGTACGTTGAAAAGCTCATTTCTACCCTTCAGATGGATAAAACGGAGAAAGATGGAAAGTAACATTCCGGTAAAAACAAAACCTGTAAGAAATGAGGCGTAACCAAAGCACACGGCACATGGGCGCCAATGATATTAAGGTCACAGAAGGATGAAGGAGGGTTCTCCGTTTTACCTGCATAGTGAAGAGGTGTGTCCTTATCCAGCGCGAAGAGCGGTGGGTTGAGCAGAACCGTGTTGTCGTTCTCCATCACAATTCCCTGGTACTCTGTCTCGATCCATGGCTTATGCTTATTGGCTGGGAACAGAAGGGAGACCATGAGCCTTTAAAAGAAATTTGCACGGTTCTGAGGGCGAGCGAGGAGTGATGGAAACACACGCATGCCAATGACAAAAGCCACAGGAAAGCCACGGATCCAAACCGTGTTCCAGATCCCTCCTCCGCCTGTTCCCAGCAGACGCCACTCAGCACTGGCTACCGCCTGACAGAATAATAAGAAGGGGTACAGAGACGCTTCGGACATATCGCATGCAGAGGGTTATATTGAACCTATCAGTCACCCCAATCGTCGTTGGCGCAGAACGTACAGAAGAAAGGGGGGAGAAAAAAAAAAAAAAAAAAGCCAGACAGGCTGGTTGGACGTTCGGTTCGGTTCAATTTAAATCTGATATCAACTGCTTAATTCAGAGCTCTGAGTGTTTCATTAAAAAAAAAATTTAAAATAAAGATATTGAGACCGATGAATTGAATGCATTCGCACTGCAAATTGAATGCAGCGTAAACACGTCTCCACTGCTCCTGTGGTGGCTAATCCACTTGGAACGGTTATCCCCTGCTCACTTTACATTCATCATCTCTGTGTGGTCAGACCCCTTCCTCATCTTCCTCACCCTTCTGCTCCGTAGCTCACGTTATTATTAGTCTCTGGACGTCCCGGCCGCCCACTCCCTCCCTCCATCACTGCCCGGCCCTCGGCAACGAAGCATTAATCTGAACATCAGGGCCGTGGATTACACCCCGGATTACAGGCCGAGAGACAGCACTTTTCATTCCTGCCTCCCTCTCAGACATCAGCACGCTTGGCACTGCCTGCTTCCTCAGTCCTAATTTGCCGTTCTCCCTCACCCTCACCGCAACGGTCTCCTCCCGTCACTCGGCCGACTTCTCTTCTCCCCGACCTGTCACTCCCAAAACACGCCACCTCACCACAGGAGGTGAGCTGGAAAAACGGTTCAGATGAATGAATGAATAAATGAAGGTGTGGATGATGCTCAACAGGAAACGTGCATGAAACGTTGGAGATATTTCCATTCACACATTAGCAGCATTAAATGTAGTTTAATTCAGGTCTATTCAGTTGACATCGTTAAAACTAATTCTCATAACCTGTTTGGTGCGTGAATGTTTTGGCCAGATCATCCAACATCTCATATACATTCGGCATTTACCGCTTATTAGGACCGGACAGCAGGCTCACACATAATTACTGTAATGCTCGTGATCAACAGTCAAATGGAAGAGCAACTGACCTTTGTTGCCAAGGGCAACCGAAGTCAAGCAAAGGAGGAGAAAGGAGAGAAAATTCATTCTGTCCATCTGAGGGAGGAAGGGACAGGTGGGAGGGAGGGGACAGGGGGGAAGACATGCATTAAAGCAGCCACCACTGTTAAGACAGACAGAGGTAAAAAGGACATTAACACGAGAGAAGAGAGACAGAGAGAGAGAGAGACGGACAGACAGACAGATCAGTTTCATCATGGTCGTTACTGCAGTCCACAGGGAACCGTCACGATCAGTTTGGCACAGTGTGGACCGTGTGCTTAATGAATAAAGTGAAAAACGCTGTTAAAACGTTAAAACGTTGTCCGAGGCAAGTCTGAGAAAAAAATGGCCACGCCGCACGCCCAGAACCTGATATGATGGGGTGGGTTTTTTTTTTTTTTTTCCCTGCAGCCCTGGAGGTTTTCGACCATCCGACACACATTGACGAATCTATATACAGCTTACAGACGAAATAAACGCAGATCGTCTACATTTTTTATTTTTTAACGCGCGTATAACGGGGAGCGAGAAAATAAAGCCTTTAGGCCACGGCGTTCGTACGCAGGCAGGCAGGCGTGCGTGTGCGTGGACGCGTGTTTGGGGCGCTGCTCCGTGGAACGTCCGAATTCTGGCGTCAAAAACGGGACCAGCCCTGCGCGCCATATGCGAGAAAAAAAAACCCGAAAAAGACGAGTTGCGGGCGTACGAACTGTCACGATGGGCGCACACACACATGCGCAGCCCGCATGCGACAGCGACGGGTCGATATTTACCGCATCCACATTCTTACCACATTTAACGAAACGTAGTTTAAAAAACACGGGGCGATCGTATGGCAAAGGATGTGGTGCGGGTACCGAAGCTGACAGCATCCTTCACTCACTCACACACACACACACACACACACACACACCTTGGCCGCCTGCGTCCTCCTCCGACGGGGTGCAGCTGCGCCGCGCCAACCTCCGGCGTGAGATCGGGGTGATGAGGATCGGATGCCCTTGTTTTCGGCACACGCCGCGCAGCGAAGGTAAAAATAAAAAAAAATTGAAAATAGAAAAAAAAAAAAAAAAATCCTACGACTGTGCGAGAACGCCGGAGCCCCGCCCCTCTCGCGGCTTCTTGGCCCGCCCACACTGCGTCTCTCTCGCTCCCTCTCTCTCTCTCGGCCCCGCCCCTCCGCGCCTTCACGCGCTCCCGGTCCCGGTCCCGGTTACCGGTCCGCGCCAGGACGCAGGACGCCGAATACCGGTCCTGCCGCCCCGGAACCGGACGGCGCGACGCTGGCGCCGCAGACTGCAGCATGACGTCATGCGACCCGCCATAACGCCGGGCCAACACACAAACATGACGCGTTTCTCTTCAAATCCAGCATTTTAATTAACATTATAAAACTGATTTCTTCTTTGTACATTTGGTAGCAATAAGGCAAAAAGTAGTCTCTGGAATTAAAATGAGTTCACATCACACTGAAGCTTGTCATCAGTAAGTATAAATATTAATAAAATTTCATCATTGCTACAGTGACCCCCTGTTTCAGAATAACTCACTCACACAAGAAGGTTGGAAATCACATTGCTGAAGGTGAGGGTCCCTTGCAAAAAAAAAACTGGTTATCAGTTTGTGCTCCAGTTTAAGAAGAGTCTGGTGGAACCGAGAAGAGGGGGAATAAAATAAAGGATGAGGCAAGAAGAGATCAAATAAAGAATGAAGAAATGAGAACATGACAGTCTGTTCCAACACAACTTATTATGAAATCCTCATAAAACAGATAAAATAACAGAAATAACAACAATAAAACCAACAGTCAAAACAAACAAAAAAACAAAAAACAAACATTCATTAATATTCGCAAGGCATTGTTGAGTCTGTTGTGTTTCTTACAGTGCTTTGTGTGAATCTGAAAATTGGCAAAGGGTTGTTTGTGTATAAAACCATCTCAACAATAATAAAGTTATACTCTTGAGCAGCAAATTTCCTTTTGCTCAAGGAAAAAAAAAAAAAAAAAAAAAATACACGTGTTGCAGCTTGGACCCTGTTCGTGTTCAGTGACGGACAGAGGTTTGACACACAAAAAAATTAGTAAATCAAGAGTCGTTCGGTGACTCTGAACCCTTCAGTACCGAGTGCAACCTGTACACCGCACCGAACAGTCAGTACGGTGTCGGCCACACCTTTTTATGTATGTATATATATATATATCTCTCAAAATTGAGAAATTCTCTCAATACCATCACTGGCTAAGTGAGAGTGGCACAGCGGTCTTATCCACCCACCCAATATCCAAGTACACATATTTTTAAAAATCTGTACACGAAGCGCTATATATACATATAATAAATATATATATACGCGCATTAAAATATTTTCTTGTTGTCCATCACCTTCTTTGATTCCATTCAGTCAGGTGTAGGGCAGAAATCCCGAATACTGAAATCTGAAATGAAAGGGGGAGCAAGTCAGGGCTACAGTGAAATAATTATATATATATATATATTTTTTTTTTAAAGTATCAAAATAAAATATGGAAAAAAGAAATCATAGAATGTCAATTAAAAGGTAGTAAGTACGTTAGACAAAGTACACATATTAAAGGCAGCAGCAATAGGATGAAAAACTCAAATACCATTATTTCTACTCTTCTTTGTTGCTCTTTACTTTCCTGGGAAGCAAAATCTTCCGGAGGTACGGCAAAGTGAGGAAGGCAGTGAGGAAAAAGATGTGCCCGCAGAAATATACCGACGAATAAACCTGAAACGCACAAAAACAGTTTGATGACTGCATTTCCACACCTGCACCCAATAACCTAGTTCTGCCTTATCTTTATGTACTTCCTTGCCCCGCTGGCTCAGTTCTTCACACAGATCGACTGATTTAATTCAAACAGGACTTTAGTATTTACTATCACGAATGCGTTTAGAATGTGTGGCTATCTGTACATTTGATCAAATCAACAGTGATCACGTTTTTAATCTGATCTGGGTGGTCACGTCTGCATTTTGCACCCGTGGTTCAGTAATTTGACGTTAATCACCCATAAGATAAGTAAACAAGCATGTGAGTACATGTGAGACAAACCATACCTTTAGCCACTTGTCATAAGTGAACAGACAGAAGGCCATGAGGGAGTAGCCCATGAACAGCCAGTGGATGAACTGTTGAACCCCATATATGAGAGGATAGGCGGGACCATTGGCCAGATTGGTCAGCAGAGGACTGTCTTTCACCAGAGCCTGGGACTGAGAAAGGGGTCAATATGCGGACTGGTAAAAAACACGGCACATAGTTCTGCCATTTGCTGAAACACTGTATCAAAACGACTATTCTTTAGCATTAAACAATGTAAAACAGTGAAAAGATCACACATGTGGGATTTAAAATAAAATGTACCTTTCTTCATTGAGCACATGCTGTTATACAGGCCGTCTTTCGAGCAACAATTGGAATTTTACACTAACCCATTACTTTACAATTGGACCAAAACACCGACACTACTCTTGTTGCTTGCGCAAGGGGAAAATCTGACAGAACACTGGGACATTTTAGCTTTTGGTGGCTCTGGGCACAGAAATTAAATCTACAGTCATAGACTCAAGAAATACCTCAAAATGAATACGAATCCATTCTTAGCCAGGATGGTGAATGCTACATTGTCTGTTGAAGGATGGCCCATATAATCAATCAAAAAGCAACCAGAGAAGAAGCTCAAGGACACGGAAAGAAAATCCAAAATCCCTGATTTGCTTTTCTCAAGTGGTTGCTTTCCTCCTGTGCACCAGAAATCCGTTCCTTTTCACGATTACAGACTGAGTGGCGATAACATTATTCTCCCTTTTATTGAACTATGTTTCTATCTTATAACCAAATATGCAACGAGCCATCTGTGTATTCGTGAGATTCAGAGAATATCAAATGCAACAGTTGCAGCATGCAGCAAATACCTGCTTCTCAATGTTGACAATGATAAACTCCATGGAGAAGCACATGATATATCCTGAATGAAGGCCGTGCCAGATAGCCAGGAACACCAGCGCGCCCATCTGTGATGCCATTTTGTTCCCCAAGAACTTCAACCGCTTAAATATGTGCCTGAAGGGGAGAGATGGTTCGAGTCAGGACGGAGAAAACGCAGGTTATGTTTGAATTGGGAGGACAAACACAGGAGATGTGTACCTGCGTCTAAGTTAGGGATGGCCGATTGTACCATCACAAGAATAATTCAGGTCGATTACGATCATTAGCTCTGGGCATATTCAGCCCATCAAACATGGCAGATATTTGCCCAACAACTGCCAATTAGAGCTTCCTTGCGCCATTTCCGTTGGGATCAAACGCTCACTGGTTCCAGTCACATCAAAGCTTGACTGTGCATTTATCCAGACAACACAGCGGATTAAATACTGCGAGGCTGGCGCTTGGAACAACGCGATCCGACGGACCCACAATTCAGTTCACTCCGCCGACGTGGCCACTGCTTACATGTGAGCACAGCCTGAGCTTCTGTGGAAGATAATATCCAAGAAAAAAAGCAGAATGCAGAGCCCAAACCAACAGATTGATTTGATGTTGATTTCATCGTTGATGATGGACTGGTTACGGGTCTTATGGTACAAATTGAACTGTAAGGCACGTTTTCTTGCTTCATATGTTGGTTAAATGTTTTTACAATGTTTAGATTTCACAATAAAAAGTATGTGCATGCATGTTATACATTTACGGCATTTATCAGACGCTCTTATCCAAATCGCCTTACAACCGGTGGCGACAGGGACAGTCCCCCCCGGAGACACTCAGGGTTAAGAGTCTTGCTCAGGGACACAATGGTAGTAAGTGGGGTTTGAACCTGGGTCCTCTGGTTCACAGGCGAGTGCGTTACCCACTAGGCTACTACCACCCACCCTTTGTTTAGGTTTCAGTCCAGAAACTTGCCCTTAAACCGGCAGAATCAGAAAAAATATCAATCCCAAGGTGCAAACCCACATGTTATGTCCAATACAAAATTGCTGTGTGGCGAGTCCATATTGACCCCTTTCCTGAGTGGTGGACACATGACACATGGACATCACGCATATTCCCTTCTCTATTAGCCTGTTATTACGATCTGCTTGGTTCAGTTGGTCAAGTCTGGCATTAGCAACTGACATGGTAATAAAATTAAATCAGCTGACTACATGAATATGTTGAAAACGTACGATTGTCCATAATGGATGCTACGGGCATATTTCAAGATGGCAAAGCGTGGACTCATTAAGGTCTAATTGTGATTGGCTGCCGCAGACCTGTCCCGACCTTACCCCCAATATGAACCTATGGAATTTGCTGAAGGTTTTACACAGTGGTTTGACTCTTCCATTAAATCAACAAAAAGTCAAAGCATAAAAAGTATATGGTAGTGGCATAATTTGTAATTGCTACACAGTTTGCAAGTCGGTTTTGATAAAAAGAACAGCGTTTAAACACAGACCACAAGACACAAGGTTGATTATCTGGTAGTCCATAAAGACCACACCCATAACGCAGAAAATAGAAAATGATCTCATTAAGCAACGACACTGCTGTGGTAGAATCATACGAGTCGTTCTTCATAAACTGCATTATCAAAACTTACCAAAAGTCTGGACGCACCTACTCTAAAGAAGGAGGCCATTTTGAAAAATTCAATGCAAGATAGTTTTTTTAGAAAGGGAGACAAATGTTCAACTTCTTGCCTTTTTTTTTTTTTTTTTTTTTTTTATTGCTTAACCTCTCACGTGTTATTTCATGGTCCAGTGTCTTCAGTTTTGTTTTATAAGACCCATAAATGAGTAGGTGTGTCTAAACTTTTTTACTGGTAGTGTACATGTGGCCCAATTAACTGGGACTAATTCATTCAAAGACACAGCAGTTGAGCACTGACCTGGCAACCCACGCATTAGTGTTTATGTTGAAGGAATTGATGGTGCCCGTGAAGAGAGGAGTAGTCTCAAACAGCCACACCCTCATGTTGGCACAGGCATCCCATTGGTGCTCTCCTTTCTGGTCCCGTCCATTATAGCCAAGTCCCGAGAGTATACACACCCCCTCCTAAACAATGAAAGTTTCAGCGAAGGGATGTGAAATTAACAAGAAAAGCACAAGAAGAAAATCCGGCTTGAACAACTAGTACAACAAGAACAGGCAACCAGACAATCTGGTCAGCTGTCCCATTCAGACAAAGAGGTGAGTCTCATTCTCTCAAATCAAGGCAACTTATCCACTAGTACTTCAGGAAGGCTTCACAAATTCAACCAGGATATACTCACAGCTATTAGCCAACAGCTGACGTATTTGTATAGGTTGACCTTGGCCCAAAGTAGAATGAACACACAACGATACCAGAACGGCTGTGCCTGTGGAGGGGGGTGGGGGATGAGAGAAAAAAAAAAAAAAAACTACTTATTTCCGGGGTCCGTAAAACGATTCAATCAAAAATATCTTTGTTTTCATAGACATAAATATTGCAACATGACCTCACAGAACCTACCTCATATTCATCGGTCAGGTAGTAACTGTCTGGGTAGTAGGGACCACCCAGTGTGAAGATGACCAGGCACAGCATACCTAAACCGAAGCGCTTCATTGCCGGCCATATGCTGTACGGAAAAAAGGGTGAAAGGTCAAAAATAAATATATAAATAAAAATTTGCGCCCCCCCCCCATTCAGTTCAAAATTGCACTCAGTCAAATGTGTTCCCACATTTACGGCATTTATCAGACGCTCTTATCCAGAGCAACTTACAATCAGTAGTTACAGGGACAGTCCCCCTAGAGCAACTTAGGGTTAAGTGTCTTGCTCAGGGACACAATGGTATTAAGTGGGGTTTGAACCTGTGACTCTGTAGTCTTCTGGTTCATAGGCAAGTGTGTTACCCACTAGGCTACTACCACCCCTGTTCCCAGATCCTGCTGGGTGGGGGTCTGCCCTCATTTGCAGTCTTTGTTTCACACCAATATACTTATTACCATACTACACCCTATTTTGGAGCTAAAAGAAAGGCTGGACCATGATCCCTGATATTATTTTTTTTTGTAGAGGTCTGCTTTGTGCTGTGACCTGGAATTCATTATAAGATCTGGTCCATCTGGCAGCACCGCCTCTGCAGCTTTCAGGGCTTCGGTAAATGATCTCACCTGTTGGGAAGTTGTCCTGGACAGTCTGATAGTTCTTTGGACACCAGCTTCAAGTAGCTGTTCAGCGTGAACTGAGGCCCGACCAAAAAGCCGCCATAAAAGTATGAAAAACCGCAGACTTCCATTAAAGTGGGGACCTTAGAAATCACTGATTTCTTCTGCTCTGCACTCAACTGAGACTGTGGGGGAAAAAAAAATTTTTTAAAAATCACAAATGGCATTAATTGTTTTAACTGAGTATATTATCAGTTACTGTTACTGATCTAGTGCCTAGGCAAGCATTTCACAGGGGTAAGGGTTACACACGTCTCTCTTTACACTGATCACAATCACGGTTACACAGGGTCATTGCTGGCCTCCGGACGTTAAAACCTTCAGCAATGTCAATGCCTTATCTTTCAACTTCTTCACTGAGATGCTTTTACTTATGTGTTGGAAAAGGATGTCTTACACAAAACAGAGCTAAGATACACAAGACATGCTAAACACACACACACACACACACACACACACACAGCGAATAAAAGAACGAAGACCTCAGAGCACAAGCTACTGGCGCCATTACTACACTGCACGAGTGAATACCTCACACAGCGGATATCATTTAGATGCATTTTACACATAAAAACACACAAATAGAAAGCAAAGGTCAAAAATGTACACAAAGTTATAGAAATTTCAGAATAATTAGAGCATTCCAGCAACATTCGTGTGAAATTATGTGCAGGCATTGTTGGGTATGGCATTAATATTCATTAATAATAAAGAAAAAAATAGATATTTGCTGCATATCACTTTCTTGAACAAAATCACTTTTGTATTAAACATTTCTGATCAGCGATCAACTCACTGGATCTTTTCCACTGTCATAGTAATCAAACGACAAACCTACAAAAGAGAAAAACAAAATGTAATCCGCGTTATTAGAATGCATGTGTATAATGACAAATAAAAATGGGGAAAAACTAAGAGTAACACATCATAAGAGGAGTGTACCAATCAGTTTGAGGGTCAGGACACAATGTGGCATGGTCCATTTAATGTCATACTCGTCTGTGGCAGTGTAGTAATATCCCATCAGCAAATATGTCTGTTGGGAACAGGAAGTGGCGTCATTTTCACAGAGAGAGACCACATCATGGTCATTATTGGGTTACAATAATTTGCAGGGCGGCATTTTTTTTTTCCCCTCACCATCTGAAAGATAAAGCTGCTCAGAACCGCGGTCACCGTCTTTCCCATGAGCCTCAGCAACAAGAACTGGACGAGAATGCATAATGCTGAGTGATACACCTGAGAGCCTGCGGAGAGGAGCGAGGCACAGAAGAAGATGGAAGGGGAGAGAGAGGATGAATTAAAAAAAAAAAAAAAAAGGAAGGTGGAGAAGTTAGTTTGGTTGAGAGCGACCAGTAAAACGAGGACATCACTCTACGTCAGGGCATGAACATGCTAAATTCTCAAAATCGAGACAAAGACAATGGAATGGAAGGACGGGATGGGCCAGACGGAGTAACGGACCTGCTGTGATGTCCAAACGCAGCATTGACCACAGAGGAAGGAAATGGGAGAGAAATTTGTTCGTCAGCGCGGCAGAATTCGGTCACATCACCCCCACCCCTCGAACATTTCGTCCTCACCCTGACAACAAACATCCCAAAGGAAGAACCCACCGCCACGAACTCCAGCCCACGTCCCCACGCGTTCAAACTGTTAAAGAAGCATTTAATCCCTTTCAAAGTCCCTCGCCACTCACCGAAGTTGAAAGCCGCCAGCGCCAGTCCAGATAACGTGTGGTACAGGTGAATGACGAACGGGGACCGGTGGAAGACAAAGCGCCGATAAATGAGAGCAAACGGGTAACCTGGAGGGGGGGGAGAGAGACAGAGTCAAGAAATCAGCAAACGAAGAAGACGACACGACGAGGGGAACTTCCTTAATCCCAAAGTTCACGCCGCGGTCCCCTCCGTCCCCTTCTGTCCGCCCCCCGGGCCGAGCCCCCCCCGCCGGGCGGCTGTCAGGCGGCCCGCTGGAAGCCACGTGGGGCTGCAGGTTCGGGCGACAGCCGCCTCCGACCTTGCGGTCGCGCTCGCCCCGTCGTCCCGGACGAAAGACGCGCCGGCGGCCGCTCCGGTCCGGCGCCGGGCGCGGCGTCGGCGTGCGGCGGTCGGCGTCGGGCCGCGTACTCACCTAATAAGATCGACAAGATGAGTCGCACCGCCGGTTCCGGGGAGCCCAAATATTCCGACAGATACTCCATGAAGGGGGCCGCCATGTTTCGTGTGGGCGGAAGTAACGGCGGCGGCTGCTTCCGAGGCTGAGCGCCGGCGCGCCTGTGCCGCGCTCCTTTATCCCCGAACTTTTATTGCCCCCCCCGGCTCGCTCCTTACCCCCTCCCCGCTACCGCCGGCGACCTTCAGCCCTCTCGGCCGAGACGATTTCGCAACCGCGGTGGAAACCGGGGGAAGGGTCGCGCAGTCCCGGATCAAAGGGATCTCATTAGTGCGGCAGAGCAATTAACGTTATTATGACGGAATTACCTTACCGGTTATTCCAGTTCGACAACGTTGTTACAACGCGGCCTCAACGTTGTAATAATGTTATATCGAGGTATATTTCCGTAGACCAATTGTTACTGTAATGTTCAAATAAACCATACTTCAAGCAGCAAGGAAATAAACGATTAATTATACGGGGTGTGTGTAAGATGCATTGAATAAGCTTTACTTGGATAAAAGCCTGAGAGTGTCACGTCCCACCAGGTGCTGGTGAATGGCCGTCACACCTGGCACTATTCTGCCCCCCAGTGGCCGGAGTGAGAAAAGACCGGACAAACAGAGCGTTGCTATGACAAATATCGATGAGAAAATTAACACATCAGATATGATCATGGAGTGATGTTTAAAAATCAGGATAAGGGGAACATTTTGAACTGCGTGCTATAAATTGCTGTGTGTGTTAATTTGTTCGGACAAGAATGGGGTATAACATGGGGATCTGCGGATCGATCCTGAATATCGTCACTATCGATACTAGCGCAACGGTGTCGACATTTTCGCTCGTCTGATTCGCTGTTTTTGTACCACGTTCCAAATGAGAGTAAAACGTGCCAGTAGAAACGCTGCTCCTCGCACGTCAACGTGACTCCGTGACGTCACAGAAAGGGGCGCGCACAAACCCCGCCCCCGGAGGAAAATGGACAGACACTTTTTGCAGTTCGACTTTCCAATCACGTTTGGATTTTACTCTAATCGAGTCCAGTCAAGTCAACTTTATTTCTAGAGCGCTTTAACGGCAGCTTACAGTGCCAACTCTTTATATTTGGGGTAAAGCTTAAGCTCCAACCAGCACGGGTTTACCCCCCGTTAGTGCCCTTTTTCAGTGTCTTAGGGGATATTAAAAAATAAGTAAATAAATAAAAAGAAGGCCATTGCAAAGGATCTAAAACATTTAAATCCATGTTTTTAAAAAATGGAAAAGAAACCAGATCAGCCAGGTCTAGAGTAAGTAAGAACTAGACCTTGATAATAAAATGCGGTGCGGATGGTGGAAGGTGCCCGTCTGGTGGAAGCCAACAAATAGGAATGAATAAATAAATATAAATAGATACGTAAAGAATTGTGAGGCTGACGAAAATGACATAAAAGTGCATAACAGGATTTAACCTTGAAAGATTTGGGAGGGCTGAAGAGAACAATATTAAAAGCACTTTGAGGGAAAACCCTAAGTTTCTGGGAGATCGTCGGATCGAGAAGGTAACATCCGCCACACCTGTCCTGCGACATTTAGGTCCGAGTGCGTCTCAGGACGTCTCGGTACCGTCACGAACAGTTCTTGCTTTTCGGACAAGTTTGGGGGGGGCTCCTATTTTTTACTAGGAGCCTACTAGACAAATACAAAAAAGCGAATTCCTGACGACCGCGCGCCCGCGGCGCCGCCCCACGCGTCTGCGTGTACTGCGGGGTGACGGTGGGCGCGACCCTTCGCCTCGGACCCGGGTCTCGCCACCGCTCTCCGCGGCGGGTCGCGCGCGCGAAGCGGTGGCGCGCGTCAAAAGCCCGCGGGTCGCGTCGCCGAAACGGAGCCCTTCGTACGGTCCCTTGTGAGTCCCGCGCAAGGCACGCTGGGTACGGAGATGACCACGCCCACCGCGCCCGAGTCGCAGCTTCAAACCGGGACGTCGCGGGATGTTTTAGCGGACGGACGCGCAGGCCGCTCCGTCGCGTATTCTGTCGTTCCGACTGAAACGGTGACACGTGGTGACGAAGCGCTCTGTCCCGAAAAAGGAAAGGTTTTGCGGGCGTGTTGAAATGCGCCAATGAGAAGTCGGAGGGGTGGAGTCGAGCGCGGCTTGTTAATATAAAAGCGGGGCGGGGGGCGTTTCCCCGCGTCTCTCTGCGTCCAGCAGCAGCAGCTCTCCCTCGGACCGTGACAGTCGTACGCCCACAGCCATGGCCGGAAGGAAATTTTTCGTTGGTGGCAACTGGAAGATGAACGGCGACAAGAAAAGTCTGGGCGAGCTGATCGACACTCTGAACGGCGCAAAGGTCCCCGCGGACACCGGTGCGTACCGGACGAGTTGCGCCGTACGGTCCGTGTCGCGCACAGCGGGATGGGGATGATGATGAGGAGAGCCGTGCGGATGCTGGGGTTACGTAAGCGGCGCGGATGGTGGAAGGTGCCCTTCCCCGCCGCCGGGTACCGCCGTCTAGCACGTTTTTCACCCGGCAGGTTCTTGTGCCGAATGGCCGCTTGCGTGGCTACACGGCCAGGACGGGTGAATGAACGAGTTATTCCGTGGAACACGTGCAAGCCGGTTTCTTCCCGGGCCCGTGTGTGTGTGTGTCTGCCCGCACGTATGCACCCGGCGATATAGGCGTTTGTCGTCGGTCCATCGACTCGATTCGTCGTCGACATTACGGAAGCAACGCTGCGACCGAACGTCTCATTTGTGCATAAAGAAGTTCGCGGTTCGCCGAGGTGGAACTTTTTTTTTTAATTTGAGGAAAGTGCGGCTCTCTTTTTCCTCTTCCCCCATCTTTCGAGTTATCGCGAGATTTCCGAAACGAATTGCGTAAAATGGTGCCGCAAAACCAGACCCCGCTATTCGAATTTCTTCCACTGTCCCGTTTGCCTCTTAATAATTGTGTAATATCCGACAAGTCATAGTGTGTGCGTGATAAGTGTAGAATAATGACTTTTGGAGACTGCCATTTGTGGCCGCTGTTCCTTCCCGGTGACCTTTGTCCTTTGCGGTGTCCAATAGAGTCCGTGACCTTTATGTACACTGAACTTGGACCTTTTTGTGGGGAGGCAGGCGCACCCAGGAATAAGTGGCCTTTTACCAGCTGCGGTGTATTTTAGACCCCGCTTGCTTGGCCCGAGATAGTCTTACATGATCCAGATCGCGTATTCCACTTGTGTCCTGTGTGCAGAGGTGGTGTGCGGGGCTCCTGCCATCTACCTGGACTTTGCCAGGTCAAGGTTGGAGGCGAAGGTCGGCGTCGCTGCACAGAACTGCTACAAGGTCGCCAAGGGTGCCTTCACTGGGGAGATCAGGTATTTCTTTTACCAAGTCAGAGGCTAATATAGTGTAATGTTTATTTATATTATACAGTACAGGCAAAAGTTTGGACACACCTTCTCATTCAATGTGTTTTCTTTATTTTCATGGCCATTTACGTTGGTAGATTCTCACTGAAGGCATCAAAACTATGAATGAACACATGTGGAGTTATGTACTTAACAAAAAAAAAAGGTGAAATATCTGAAGACACTCTTTGCTCTGATTCCTGCTTTGTACACTCTTGGCATTCTCTCGATGAGCTTCAAGAGGTCGTCACCTGAAATGGTTTTCCAACAGTCTTGAAGGAGTTCCCAGAGGTGTTTAACACTTGTTGACCCCTTTGCCTTCACTCTGTGGTCCAGCTCACCCCAAACCATCTGGACTGGGTTCAGGTCCGGTGACTGTGGAGGCCAGGTATCCACGTTTTGTTAAGTACATAACTCCACATGTGTTCATTCATAGTTTTGATGCCTTCAGTGAGAATCTACCAATGTAAATGGTCATAATAAAACACATTGAATGAGAAGGTGTGTCCAAACTTATGGCCTGTACTGTATATATAACATCAAAAATGCTTTCTGTCTGTCCACAGCCCTGCCATGATCAAGGACTGCGGTGTGGAGTGGGTTATTTTGGGACACTCCGAGAGGCGCCACGTGTTTGGTGAAAATGATGAGGTGTGCGAACTTTTATGTTCTCCTTCCTTCCTTGCTCGTTATTCAAGTGATTTTCAAAAAGATATTCCTTATTCTGTCCACAGCCGACAGTTTGAGGCTGTTCGTGTTGCCAGCTAAGCTTGCAGTATTTAGTCATTTGTGTTCATTTCCTTGGAACGGAACAAGATCGTTTTTTTTTAGGTTGTGGTAGTAGCCTAGTGGGTAACACACTCGCCTATGAACCAGAAGACCCAGATTCAAACCCCACTTACTACCATTGTGTCCCCGAGCAAGACACTTAACCCTGAGTGTCTCCAGGGGGGGACTGTCCCTGTAACTACTGATTGTAAGTCGCTCTGGATAAGGGCGTCTGATCAATGCTGTAAATGTATGCACACCGGTTCATTTTAAAGGGTCATGGGTCTTGACCCCATTGACTTAAACTTATCGCCTTGTCAAAAACAAATTTTTCTGTAATCTGTCTCATCTTTTTCTTTGATAGCTGATTGGTCAGAAGGTTGCTCATGCCCTGGAGGGCGGTCTGGGTGTGATTGCTTGCATTGGTGAGAAGCTGGACGAGAGGGAAGCAGGCATCACAGAAAAAGTTGTCTTCGAACAGACCAAGGCCATTGCAGGTACCTTGCGATCAGCGCAGGCGTCGGTGGTTTTTGCCATTTTGTTAATACGTAACATCACACGTTGACGGCACATTTTGTTTGCAGACAACGTGAAGGACTGGAGCAAGGTGGTCCTCGCATACGAGCCTGTGTGGGCCATTGGCACTGGCAAAACGGCCACGCCACAACAGGTATGTTCCCTGTAAAACACTCCGTTCATTAATCCGTATGCATCATCTTTTCCTCGCTGTGGTGGCAACTGTGACATCACAAAATGGGGGAGTGGCAGAAATGATTTTTCTGTATATGAAAGTGAAGTGATTGCTGTTGTGAAACACTGCAGCACAGCACATGGTGACGCAACGAAACGTGTCCTCTGCTTCTCACGCATCACCCTTGGTGAGCAGGTGCCCGGGGAGCAGTGTGTGGGGACAGTGGCACCTTGGCGTTCTGATTACAGGGCCACTTCCTTAATCACTATTATATTTTATATTGTTCGGTACTGCTGTTCTCGAGAAACGCCGCCGACCGCAACCAAATTTCTTGCACGTGTTCTCTCACATACTTAACGTGGCCAATAAACACGACTCTAATTCCGATTTCAGTGACGTGGCTTTGAGGGTTTCTTTACAAGAAGTGAATATAATATAGGCGATTACACTACGCTAGATATATGATTTAGACAGAGATGATTTAGAACACTCATTAATATAATGATTTGATGATCTAGGCTCAAGAGGTGCATGACAAGCTTCGGCAGTGGGTGAAGGCTAACGTGTCTGAAGCGGTTGCCAGCTCTGTCCGGATCATCTATGGGGGTAAGTATGAACACTGGAATCACCGTGTTTGACGTGGATTGGGATATCTTACTTTTATCAAATGCAAAAAAAAGCGGGGGTTTTAATTTACTTTATTCTTTTTTTTTATTATTTTTAAGGTTCTGTTACTGGAGGAACTTGCAAGGAGCTGGCATCTCAGAAGGATGTGGATGGTTTCCTTGTGGGCGGGGCATCTTTGAAACCAGAGTTTGTTGATATCATTAATGCAAAAGCCTGAACTTACAGTAGTGGAAAAAGTCTGGCCAACTCCATTATCCTAAACCTCCACTTTATTTTTTAATTATGTCGTCCCCAACATGCCTTTTGTGATGTCAGACTGCGTTTTCTTTGTATATTTGCTTTTTGGAAGGGATGAATGCATATATACTGTACTACAGGTGAGCATTTGTGTTAACAAAATAATAAATCACTAGAGGAAGAAGTACCAACTCCCTGCCTTTACTTGAAAGTGTACCAACATTCTGTATAAGCAGTGGTCCGCAGCAGGAAGCCAACCAAAAATGTCTTTTTATGAGTGTGTGTGACTCATTGTGCAATTATAACTTAACGTGTGTTATTTCTCTTGTAGTACATGTTCCACTTTCTCATTAGCCACTGTGCCAAGAGTGAGTTGCCCACAAGTTAGTCCTGGCCAATGATGGGGAAAAAGGTTGTAATAAATAACATGTAGATGTTCTGCAGCCTGACTTGTCTCTTTTCTGACTTGATGTAATATTTACTCTGATAATCATTGCTAAGCCTGAGAAAGCTCTCAGTGACCAGGTTATGTGACTGAATATCAAGGTTGAATGTATTGAATGGGTGGGTACTTGCCTAGTGGGTAACACACTTGCCTATGAACCAGAAGACCCAGGTTTAACCATTGTGTCCCTGAGCAGGACATATCAATTAGTCCCCAGGGGGACTGACCCTGTAACTACTGGTTGTAAGTCGCTCTGGATAAGGGCGTCTGATAAATGCTGGAAATGTAGTGTTGACAGTATAGAAACACCTTAGTCTAGAAAAAAGGAATGGATTCCAATTAATGGATGTCTGTGCTACATGGTCAGTCCACAAGTGGTTAAAAAGAAATTCTAACCTTGCTTTTAATTTGGGTATTTATTATCTGGAAAAAGCAAATATACACAGTTTTCATATCCAACATTAGTGTCACTACATCTTTCGATCACGTTCAAAACCAGTCAGCTGCAAGAGTTTCGTCGGAAGCACAAGTACACAGGGCAATACTTACTACCGGAGAATGAGCTAGTAGCACTACAGTTGTTAAACTACTAGACGAGGAAAAAAAGGGAGACAGAGGAATGAAGAACAGGACAAATGCAAGCCAGAGAGATATGGAAGAGGGAATGACTGGGTGGAAAAGTGAATACAGCCAAGAAAAAAAAAAAAAAAAAAAAACTGTTAAAGCATGCATTCTAAAAGGTTTCAACTAAATGTAAATTAAGGCGTAATGAATGGAAGACATGCAGAGGACACATTGTTTCAGACAACAGAAGACAAGTATCTGGTGGAAGGGTGTGTGTGTGTGGGGGGGGGGGGGGGGGGGGGGATTTGACATTTTAAAAGAGAACAATGATTACTAATACACAACTAATTCAATTTGTCATTAAGAATCATACTTTCAAACTAAGACTAGCATCAGGAAGTAAGAGGGCATGGGGTTATTAACATTTAAATATATAAAAACGTGTGATATTTTGGTATTCGCAAGTGGAGCAGCAAAGGTCCAGAAACATTATGCATCTCAGTCTGGTGTGGGCACTTAAATAGTCACAAAACTCAATCCACAGAAAAAGAAAAGGGAGAGATAAAAAAAATAAATAAAAATTAAAAATCAAAATAAATGCAAACGCACAAATATATATTAACAGGAACAGCTTGTAACTGCTACAAAATCAACTCAAAGGCCTAAGTCATTTTAAGAGATGCAAATGTTTATGGACAAGCAGCAAATATGCTGCAAAATCTGGATTTTAGTAAGGGGCGGCAGAGAGCTAGCAGGGAACAAAATTGAACACAATTGAAAATACATCACATTACACAGCAACACACAGCTCATATACTCAGAACGCAAGGTATACAAATAGGCCAAACAAGGTTTGTTATCTTGCACCACGCCTTCCAGAGCTCAAACGTGTCCCACTGCAGATGTCCTCTGGACAGTGCTCCCTCTTTTAGCCCTCCTTTTGCACCAACTATGCATTACTGCAGAAAGACAAAGAAAATCTGGTAATAAGCCAAAGACATAGAAGAGAGAAATGAAGGAAGATGAAAGGTAGATGACATCAAGGGTAACAATCAAATTTCATGTACAGATGTGTCACACTTTGTAATTCAAAACACTCCGCCTCCCTAGAATTTCACATTTCCAAAGGTTGTTGCTGGAGAAATGAGCGGCCATACTAACACAATTAATGCAAGGCAAACTGGTTTGCACTATACAAACATCAGCCATACCATACACAGACTCAAAATTATATAGTTAAGACAAAATGTAAATCAAACTATTATTGTGGCTGATGAAAGTATAGTACATTTTATGAGATATTTAAATCGGCCAGTCACAGACAAATGTAAGCCTATAGGAAAAATACGAAGGGAGATTGGACTGGAGTTCAAAGGACTATAATACATAAGGGCATGTGCAAGAATGGCCAAAAGTTGCAAAGGAAAAAACATTCAGGACAAGAAAATAACTAATGTTGTGTTACTAAAGAAAGTCTTTATTACAATGCCTTTGTGTGCTCTTTGCTGACTAGTGCTGATGTTTGACTGCAATCAAATATAAACAATTGATTAATTTAAATTTTGCAGACACCTGGAGGGTATTTTCTCTCTACAGCAGTCCCAACCACTGCTATACCTAAGGCTGGACCACACCTACTCTATTACTCTTACTTCACCAAAATTCTGTATGTTACTATCTCTATATAGTCAGAAAGCCTGAGGTAATCTGGTCCTAAAAATGTGGCTGGGGTGCTACTGGGAAAATACCAAATCTCTTCAACTCGTGTTCAAAAACATTTCATGAACACTTACCAATATGCATGTAAAGTACAAATTAAAATAACCAAAAAAAATATATATCTGTACAATATTTACACAGACAGGCCTGTGAAGTAGAATAAGGGATACGGCACTGCAAAAAAAAAAAAAAAAAAATCTAGGGTCCTTTAAGTTTCATACCCAAAGATGTTAATAATATACAGGACAGAGTAAACTAGGTAACCAAATTATTTTAAAATACTGCTTGAAGAATTCACAAAAGCAAAGTTCAAGAAGGAAAAAACTGAGAAAAAAAAGAGAGTGTAAATATGGGAAATACTGTGAAACATTCAATGAGATTGGGGAAGTCTGGAGAAAAAAAACAAAAAAAAAAAACAATACGATGTATTGCGTCATATGGACAGACATAGCATAATGAAATCATTTTAGTCACAAATGCCAGTAAAAAGCCGAAGTTAAGGTAATACAGACAGCCAAAATATGCCTACATTCGCATGGTGTACTGCATTTAAAAATCCCTTCCTTGTTAGGAGGGCACATCTGATTTGAGAAATCTGACTAAGCAGAAAGTATAATAAAAAGAAGATATTTGATGAATACTTGCTATGTACTCATCAATCCACTCTTATTCCAGAAAACAGATTGTCTTTTTTTTCCCCCTCTCTCTCTCCTTACCAGCCATACATACGTACTCAGGCTCTGGTGACGGAAGTGGTGCTTGTAGAGGTGCATTCATACAAACCCGAAACCTGCAAGCTTCATCTTGGACTTGACAAGCTCCTCAACAAAGATGATTGCTTTTCCAATCAGCTGCTTCTGCCATTTTGGTCTGCTGCAGATGCTGGTGTACTGCTGAGCTTCACATCCAACGTGGTCATCCAGGAAAACTGAAGACAACATGAGGGTAGAGGAGCTTGTAGCTACTTGCAGATACCATCTTGGCACTGGTGGCAGGTGGCACTGGATCCAGCATCTTACTATGGAGCGACGGTGGAGATGCCATCTTTGTGAAGCAGATGCTGATAAGAGGTGAGCAGAAAGACTGCACAACCATTTTTGTGAGTGGGGGATGTGTGGAGGTAAGAACTAGGGCAGCAAGCTTCTTCTGAAGGCCAAATATATGTATTCTTCTTTGCCCTTTGGAGTCATTGCCCAACAAAGAGCCAAAATTGCTATAACTGCTCACATCACTGGAATGAGTATGGCAAAGTGGGACATGACGGAAATGATGTGAAGCAGGAACTCCTGAGTAGGCATGTTGCTAGGCCTGGTCAGGGAGCGGAGGTGGGTACGGTAAAGGCTCTTTGAGAAGGACAGGCCTGAATACCACTTCAGCCATTTAGCTTTCAGTCAATGGTTGCAAATGGACACAAATAGGGAAGCAGAAGCTCCAAATCCTCACCAGCTCTTGAAAAACTGCAGACATCTTGTGATGGGATGGATCACGGCAGGTTAGGCTATACAAACCGCTGTTGTCTTCTCACTGTTGAATACTCCTGGTGAATTTAGGACAGTCTCTTGGCATAAGCTTTAGACTTGGTCTGTGCATGGAGCTTGTGGACACCTGGAAGCCAATACAACTGGAACGGAGCAGAAACTGGCTTTCATCAATCACTGGAATTCAGCTCTGACTTTCAGGAACTGACTTGAGCTTTGGAACTGTTTGCTTAAGGGAGAAAATATGAGAACACAAAACACTGTTAGCGTAGAATTAATCGGAGAGAGCTAGACCCTGGGAGAAGGTTAAGCTACTCTTCTATCTACAAGCCTGTCTGAGTTGTGGTGAGGCCCCTCTACAAGTCTTTGAAGTGTATTTCTAAGGTCATCAGCGGTAGCAACTTGTGTAATGCACTGACTGTGTGCCTTTCATCTAATTAAATTTGAGGAATACAAATAATATATACCGGACACTTGCCTGCCTAAATTGTGTATAACAATATGCATATATGTATTTATCACTCTATAAGAGATATCAGAAATTCAGTCTAACCATCACTGAACGTGTGGATTTCCAGCTTAGCTATGAACGCAGCATTAGATCCCTGACTGAACTCTTCTAAAAAACACTCCATGACTTTTGTCTATTTCTTTGCTCAGATCCCATGTTCTCCCACTCCCAATCAGGAAGCAGCCACGCAGGCTGAGCTGGCTTTGCAGTCTATCTTACTAGGGTCAGTGGGCATAAATGAAACCCCCAGGCCAGTCAGAAAGGCCAAACAAGAGTCTAAACAAGGAAAGGCCAGACTAGACTGCACATACTCCACCGGTACTGCCGGTCTAAACCTGCAGAACAGAGAGAAAAAGAGAGGAGTGTTAGAAACTATGCAAAAGAAATGAAACTGCATGCGCTTGACTAAATCAATCATGGACCTCACTCACGTTTTTAATATAGCACTAAGGGCAAGCTTCCTCTCTCTGTCCAAAAACTTATCAATGAGGTAAGCTGCCATACGTGGCGCTTCTTTGTAAAGTCGGAAGAAGCGGTGGTAGTTGCCGAGTGCCCATGCAGCACGCAGAGACAGGGCATGGGAAACACACACATCCTCACGCAGGGCAGGAGTCAGGTACACCAGCTCAGTGGTCAGGTCTGAGGACAAAAAAAAAAAAAAAAAAAAAAACATCAAAATCACCGTACACACTTATCAGGATTATTCAACGAAAACACTTTGCATGAACACATTGTTCTAAGCAGCCTAGTGGGTAACACACTGAACCAGAAGACCACAAAGTCACAGGTTCAAATTCATGGGGGACTAATGTAAGTAATCCTGGATAATGGAACAAATGCCATAAAAATCACAACTCAGCTTTATACCTCCAGAGTTTTTGGTGAAGATATAATATATAAGTCTGTAGGCAGTGAATTCTCCAACGTTCTCAGAGGGGCAATCCTTATATAGTGCCTTCAGCTGAGTCTGGCACTGGTTAAACTCCTCATGGTCACCCTAACAATCAAAAGTAGGACACACTTTAGTTTTTTCAGAATTGAAAAAAAAAAAAAATATATATATATATATATATATATATATATATATATATATATATATATATATATATATATATATTTTTTTTTTTTTTTTTTTTTTTTTAAAAAAAAAAAAACAACCTAGGTCTTACCTTCTCCAGAGCAATCCGAGCATGGGTCTCATACACCTCAACTGTAAAATCTGTACGCACACCCTGAACCTGTTCAAGCAGAGGAGTTGGAAATAAGCAGCTCCGTTAAATCAAAGCATCAACAGCTCAAGGGAATCAAACATTGGAGGAAAGCAGCACTCACAGTGAGATCCTGTCGAATGGATTTCATCTGTTCACAGGCATATTGGTAATCCTGGTTGGTTTTCCAATGGGCCTTCACTGCAACAAGAGATTTCCTCAATACCTGGGGCGGGAGAAAAACGATCAGGTGGTGAATATGTTATGGTAAAGAGCGCCCACAAACTCAAATTCCGACCCGCACTCACAGGGACAGGCCGCACAGTAGACGGGTCAGGGGCACATGTAAGGCGCAGGTAGTTTTTAGTAATGTCTTGGCAGGTGCCTACAATGGGACAGTCCTCCCAACTCAGGCCCTCCTGTGTGCCATTAGGCAGCTCCAGTGTGTTGATGTTAAGCACCAGTGGCTCGGTCCGAAGCTTGGTGTGGAAGCGTGCCGCACGACTCTGTTTCTTCGCCTCGCGATTGGGGTCATGGAAGTCCAAGCCGGCGTTCCCACCTTTACGCTTCTTACCCGGTGTATTATTCTGCTCTTCCATGTTTCTGAGCACAAGAGAACAATAATGACAACAGTAATAAAAGGCAGGTTAAGAGGTGTGTACCTGGACTACAAGCTGCACTGTTCCTCACCTTCTTCCTCGGTTGCCTCTTCCTCCTCTGCCTCTTCCACGGCCGCGGTCTCTATCACCTCCTCGACCACGACCGCCTTTCTGGTTTCTGTGAGAAATCTGCAGTCTATCACTGGATAAACTGCTGTCCGAATGGGAGCCAGAATCACTGAGAAAAAAGGACAAAAAGTCAGTGCTTTATTTATCAATGACTTGTATTATTTCATTTATTTATGCCAATCCCTTTAAAATTAAGTTGCACATTTGCATACTGAGCCAACATTAATAACGTTACCTTCATTGCTAAAGCCTTTCTACTTTGCAGTTAACATAAGGCGACCCATGGGTCTAATGCTCACCTGCGTCTGTGTCTCTGGCCTCCGCGGTCCCGGTGCTGACTGTGGGGAGAGGGGGAGCGAGAACGCGAGCAGGACGACGAGTGGGAGGAGCTGGAGGAGGGGTTTCTCTGAGAAAACACATTTCGGTAGTAACCCACACGGCCCGCCGCACCTCGGCCTCGCATTGCCCCGCCTCTCCCTACAGAACTCTCCTGAGCACGCTGAGGAGGCACCGCCTCCCAACGCGACGGCTTTGCCTTCAGACTACATGAAAGGAAAAGGAAGTGATGACAGCGCTAATCCAAAAACAGGAACTTCAGAAAAAAGTAAAGGGACTCACTCTGGCAAAGGTTCTTTAGTCCAGTCGATGGTGTAAGCCGACCCGTCCTGCAGACGGCACTGCAGCACCTCCTTCAGCACCTTCTCTGTGCGGTCTTTATCCTCCTCGGACTCACAGGCTGTGAAGCAGCGCTGGACATACTCCTTCATTGCCTGTGGCCAGTCTTGTGGCCTTTAGCACAAAATGGGAGAAAATGACAGACCAACAATTACTTTGAACAATTTCATGAAAACTATTTAACCTTCGACTTTCCTAAATGATTGAAGATAGCAAAAATAGCAATGCTGGAGCAAAACTCGGGTAAAAACTTCAGTTACAGTTACTAGGAATTGCACTTAAAGGGTTTAGCTTGATCAGTCAGAAAACTATTAAACCCTTTGCAGATGAGGTGTTCTCTGCACAGGACCTACCGTGTCTGAGCAGCGCCCGCGAGCACAGTAGCAGTCGCAGACACAGAGGAGAGGGCTACTGATGTCGTCACTGGCACTCCAGGACACTGGTCACCAGTAGCGAAGTTCTGATTGGATATCACATATGGACGTTTTGAAATGTTGAATTTAACTGCTCCTCCCGTCCCAGGGGCTTCTGCATTCAAAGAGAATAGTAAGAAGATAAATTAGCAAAACGGTAAAGTAAACAGACATTTGCTTGAGTTTGACAAAGTACTCTGTCAGCTTTTGAAACCAAATTAAAACAATTTTAACTATACAGCTACAATTTAACTGACCCACACACAAACATATCACAAGCACATGTTAATATTTTCACTTTCCAATTCATTCACCCTAAGAACTGTCACAAACACCTTGGCTGCACTCACAGCTAGTGTATTTAACTGATCGTATATAACTGATCGTTTATTTATTTATAGACTGCCTTACAGTAATTAAAAAACCTACACCTCTATTACAAGGTGCAAATCACTAACCACATCACACCATTTGTGTACCGTGACATTTGGGCTGTTTAGACTAGATGTGAGTGGTTTGATTCCAATACTCCATTACTCACGTTTCATCCTATGCCAGAGCTGTTGCCCTCCTTTGTTGGCCTTCTTGGATGGATCACCTCGTCCTGTTATACCATATGGTTTTTGCTGCTGGGCAGTAGCCTGACAGACCTGATAGCTTTGTGCCTGGTAACCCTGGCCGTACCCAGGATGAGCCTGATTATGGCTGTAGCCTTTCATCTGTAACGAGTCATTTCCGTGGAAGGACATTGATCCACCGGGGCTGTACGGGGTTGGGGAGGGGGGGAGGGGGGGTACTGGGAATTTGGGGGAGGGGGAATTGGAGGGGGTGGTGGGGGAGGTGGCTGCTCAGAGGCAGTGGGGTTCTGGGATGGCGGCTGAGGAACAGCGGGTGGAGGTGGCTGAGGGGGGTATGCTGAGGACTGCTCATCCATCATTGGCATAGAAGGGGGCTAGAATGATGAAAGAAAAAAAAAAAGAAGACAGTTTGTGTATATATAAACAATGGAGGAGGGGGACTTTAAAGAAGTTCATTTTAATGAATAAACTATTTATGCAGATGTTTCTTTAAAAACGAAGAAAAAAAAAAAAGAAAGTTACCTGTCCAGTGGGGGTGGTTGGTGTCTGGTAGGCTGATGGAACACTATACTGACCTTGAGGGTAAACCCCTCCATACTGAGGAAATAAAAAAAAAAAAAAAAAAAAGAAGTTTAAAGGCACGACGTGAACTATTTTTGTGGATTTAAAAGAAAATGGCAAAAACGTGCAGTAAGTGGCAGTGGATGGCACCGTCTCGTAATACCACCATGTACCTCAGGAGGCAACGGTGAGCTACTACAGTCTCAAAGAACCAAGGCACTGAAGGCAATACTGTAACCCCAATGACTAGTCAGTGAACACAACACTTAATGTGGCAAAGTGTCTTTCACCACTCCGCTCAGCTCCTCTATTTTTGTTCAGTAGCCTCTATGGACTCACATTACACCCTTATTGACAACAAGCAGTAAACAAATAAATACGTACTGGACCCATGGGGTAGTAGTAGTTGTAAGGGTACGAATAACCAGCATATTGCTGGTTCTGTTGGTACCACTGGTAGTATTGCTGCTGGTGTTGCTGCTGCTGTAGGGCCGCAGGGTCGTTCATGGGCGTTTGATACTGCCCAGCCTGAATGCACATGAAGAAAGGCACACAATTAACTCCCAATTCGGTCATAAAAAAAAGAAACATCCCTGGGAGCAGAGGTTAGTTCTCCTCTCACCGGAGACACCTGGGAGGTTTTGGACACACTCTGACTCTTGCTGATGGAGGCCAGTGCCTGTCTGGCCTTCTCCCATTCCGGGTTCTCGTGGACCGCAGAATCTGCTCCCGAGCTGCCAGCAAATGGCCTGCAGAGAAGCGATCACCAAACATGAGAAGTAGTTAAAAACAGTGCAGTTGACACAGTCTAGATATCAAGACAACAGATCAAAAAAAGCGAACCATCCGGAAAAGCCAGAACACACACACAAAAAAAGACAGTACAAACACGAGTAGAACTGGGCCCCATTGTGTTCGTCTAACAAGAGACAGGAACAAACCACTTAAAAAAAACGAGAAGAAACAAGTCCGGACACCGTTGGCAGCAAATAAATTTACGTCCGGACTGTCGACGTTGACGCGATGCTACGCGAACAGTAGCAAGCGGTGCTAGCAAAAAACGTAGCAAATACTAGTTTATTCAACAGAATTACAGATTTACAGTGGTTAATCAAGTCAGGGGAAAACGCGTTGTGTAACAACATGTAACAAACGAGTCAGCGGTTAACCAACGGGAAACTTACCAGGTAGCCGGCGGTGCTGGCTGGGTCGTGTTCGCCGCCATTTTGCCAATAGCACTTTAGCAAGCTAGCTTCGACTCGACCAGGGCTTCCTTTGACCCGAATATCACCCAGAACCGACGCTCCACGTCGAATGTCGAATCTTCGAGCCAACAACACGCGACGAGAGCCGCTGGTTCCGGCGGAAAACGGCGACCGCGTCGACTAACCGTCCAGGCCCATGGCCGCCGCGCTGCGGATCAAGCGCGAAGTGACGGGAACAACATCAACACGGCGGACAAAATGGCGCCGAGGCGCGACGCCCCGCTCCGCCCGTCCCTCCCATTGGAGCGGAGAACGTCCTGCGTGGAGCCAAAACACGCGTTCTGCCCACGCAATGTGCGGCGCTTCGATAAATACACAGATAACCGAATTAACGGCGGGCGTAGACGCGGTGGTTCGGGCGTCGGACGCGCGTCCCCGGCAGGTGTCGGTAAATGTTGACGGGAGTCCGCGAACGCGTTGCCGCGTACATTTACGGCATTTGGCGCGTCCCATGCGCGTCAAATTACCTAAATAAAACTATTACTACGTGTTCAATTATGTTCAACTTTGGGACTGTAACTTTTTTTTTCCTTCAAGCGAGTAGGATACCCTTGCTGTTACTCAGCCCTCTTCCGGACATTTTATTGTGTGTGATCTCATCTGGTGTGACACACTTCCACCCTTTTACTATTGTCTCCGGGCGTGTGACGTTAGTCGAGCTTCGATGTGCTGCATGACTATTCACTGGAACCGCAGTAATAAATCCTCATAATTCCGGACAACAAGTCAACTTCCAAAAAAAAATATGTAGCAGGGACGCAATGTCGCGAGGCTGCATTCCAGACAACTGCACTTATTGCTGCACTTAGCAATTAAAAGCCCATAAAGTGAGCCTGTTGAGACCAGAGCAGGGACACGCTACCACGCTGAAGCGCCGTGCTTCTCTCTCGACATTACATCTATAACGTTAATATTTAAATATGTCGGTTTTAAAACCACGAATGATGTGAATTACGTGTTCGTAAGACCTCTGGCCAACATCTGCATCAGTCTTGTGTAAAAAGAACGAATCTTTTAAGGGAACGAACTGAGCCGACTCTTTTCCTAGCAGATTCACCAGTGCAGCGGTAATAGATTGCAGGGTAGAGATGAGAAGAGCAACAGTGAACGTTCAGATGGTCGGGCTGTGAGGGGGGTGACATGTCCTGATGTTGTGGTCAAGTGTACCTAGGAGAAAAATAGCTTAATGGAAAAAAAAAAACCCGAGGTTGGAGAAAACGGCGAATGTTCAGTGGGTGAATCACTACCCGAGTAGAGCAGTTAAATAGCATAGGACAGGACACTGAAAACATCATGATGGATAAACAAGTTCATTTTCACAAATGTGTTTGTTAAAGGAACACAATAGACACAACACGCAGCCGCACTCGGTCGAGGAAGCCGGAGTCGCCGAACGATCCGATGCCTCGGCGGAACGAATCGTTCGAGTGACTCTTTTTTGCGAAGCGATTCCGAAGATTCGGGACATCGGAAAGCCGCGTCCCCTCCTCTCACGCCACACGCTCCCTAATAAAGGCGCGTCACTTCCTCGCCCATCCCCGAAAAAGAAGGGGAAAAAAAAAGAAATAAGACTGTTAGAAAGACGAGAGCGACGCCGAGAAAGTGCGAGGAAAGGACGGAGGAGAGGTTGTAAGAGGTGGCCAGATGAAAAGAAGAATAGTTAGGAGGGAGGAAGCAAGTCATAAAGTTAAATACGCAAATGTAAGTGTGTGTTTTTTTTATATGTATATATCTATGTATAAATTCCTGGTGGGAATCCAAAGTCCGAAAGTTAGTCGGAGCTGGCGCAGCGTCTTTTTAATGACCATTTTACTACTAGCGTATTATCATTTTCGTTATTAACACATATTTCCCGCGGACGAGGTTCATTTGTGTTTTGGCCTGACGAAGGAAGCCCGAAAGGGGTTTGGAGCTGCTGGAATGTCGCAGGATATGGGGGAGGGCGACGTGGAAATTTTGCTGCGGGGGTCCGCTGCGGTGTGACCAGACCACCTGAGAAACTCGCGTGTTTTTAACCGGGGCAGGGGCGCGGGAAGCGGCGGCCGGTCGCGTTCCTGCTCCCCCCCGAACCACACCATCGGTCGCCGGTGCGTGAACTGTCGTTCGATCCGGCCGAAATAGTGCCTTACTTCGGGGGGTGTTCGGTGCATTTGGGTCCCTCGGACCCCGTGGGGAAGTAGCTGGGAATTTTGCGCCTGTTTTGCATGCTCGTGTTTTTTTCCTGCAAGTCTGAGCATGGCTTTGGCATCACCTGCTGCCAACGGCGGGTTCGTTTCTCGCAGATATTGCATAACACCGTTGCAGTTAGAAAATTAATGAGCTATTAAAATTAATGAAATATTCCTAAGCTTGTGTTTTCGATATATAGAAGAATGACACTTTGTGGGGTGTCGGACTTTCTGAATGGCTGAACTTGTCGATGGTTTCTTTAACATTTCTAGTTGACATGCCTCTACACAAGACGTCCCGGGCACCACGCCTGGACCCCACCATGATCTCTGCCCCACTGGGAGACTTCCGGCACACCATGCACATTGGGAGGGGCGGTGACGTCTTTGGGGACACCTCCTTCCTGTCCAGCCACGGGCCTGCCCCTCTAGACGCCTCCAAACCAGCCACGCCAGTCCAGACACCGAGTACTGAGTCGGAACCGCTGGCGAACCACAGTTCTCCTGCCACCGACAGTCCCACCAAAGAGGCACCAAGGTCCGGCGAGCTGCGGCATGCAGAGTCGGTATCGTCCTTTGACCTGGACCTGGACCTGGGCCCTTCCATGTTGGGGGATGTCCTGGGAGTAATGGATGGATTAATCCTGGACTCGAAATGGACAGCGGGTGACGGAGATGAGGAAGTGGTCAGTAGTAGAAAAAGCGCAGTAGAAATGCCTGCAGGAGAGTCGCATGTGAGGGCAAGAAATGAAGTGAACGAGAAGAAGACTCTAGGCAGTGTGAACGGTGAGGAGAAGGAGGTGACAAATGAAGAAGGTGGATTAAAAATAAAAGGCTTCAAGCCCAAAGTAAGGTTCAGTGAAAAAAGGGAAGAGATCATTGGTCGCCAGGAGTCAGGAGAAGGTTTTGAGAGTGAAGGCGAGGAAGCCGAGTGCCCCGTCTCACCAAAGTTGGAAAAGGGACCTCTCACAGAGCCTACCTTTTACCGACCAGATTCCCCACCAAGGGCCACGTCTTTACTCAGCTCAAACTCGCTGGACGGGAGCGCGGAGAGGGACTCGGAGACCGATTCTGAAGAGGAGGGGGTTGAGGAGCAGGGTTACTCGTTTGAAGATGATTCCGATGATGAAATTGGCTTATAGGAGCGAAGAATAGACGTTATAGGAGCCGCCAGAGAGCTTGCCCGTCTAACAGCCGTATCTTTAAAGAATGGGAGATTTACGCTAACTTCACAGCATGGTCTCAGCAACAAGGTTTTGAAAATCATAGTCAGATAAAGTTTACAGACCAGTCATTCCTTTGTGCTCGATGGACTACATATCTCAGTTCTTAAAGAGGGATCATGTTGCAAATATATCTGCCATGCAAATAAAATAACTGTAGGTAAGAATAGCTTCGTATTGAGATGTGAAATATAAATTTTCAGTCGTTTTTGGGGCACTTTAATTTTGTTTTGTTTTTTTCCCAATAAACTGGAAGGTTTATTATCAGTGCTCACTGGTTGAAATGTATGACCAAACTGAAAAGAAAATTTAAAAACCAGAAAATGCCTTAGTATTTTAAAATACTTAATAGTATTTTAGTAATGACATTATAGACCAAAGATGATCTTTTGTTAAATAAATAGAAGTGATATAATAACCAAATGTTGAATACCTTCTTGAAGGGAGCCCCACCCGTCCCTAAAGTACTCACACACCCTTTATTTTTGTACCTAATTATACCTATATATAGATATATATTGTAAGTTTGTAAGTGTGTAATTTGACGTGTAGTCATACAGGTTTATACCTTCACTACATAGCTGGAATAGCTCGGCGTCACCTGTCACAGCAGTGGCCAGAGCCAGAGCATTGCAATGGCATCACAGCGCTTAGGGCAGAGACAGAGAGAATGCATACACCCTCTCTCACACTCAGACAGGTCCAAACCTTTTTTTTTTTTTTTTGTGACAGGAAGCTTGCCAGGTTCCGGTTACACATTTTACAACTGTGTTACAACTGTTACTGTAGTTTGGAGATCATTCGGCATTAAAAAAGAAGTCCTGACACCAGAGCCTGTTTCAGTTTCACCAGTACCACTGTCAATGTTTAAAATTTCATAATAAAGTATATTTAATTTTATCCAGGTGACGGTAGCTTTTTTCACTTGGATTTTTTTCGAAGTTTGCCATATCCGGATACCTTGGTTGATCCAGCTTGCAATTTTATTAGTCAAAAGATTAATAACCTGTTACTATTACAATAATATGTGTGATCGGTTGAGACATGTGATTGTTATTTATTTGTGAAAATTATGCAACCTTCTCGCTTGGTAACTGGTCAGGTTACATTTCCAAGCGATGTATGAAATCACACTGTAACCAAAACCATATGTGGGCTTTCATGCATAAGCTGCTAGCTTCATGTCCTGCCATAGCTTGCCTCTGGAGTGCATTGGAAATGTTGAAATAGTGTTGCTTCTGGTCTGGTACATCAATTTAAACCGATGGCCTGGGATCATCCTGGTTTAGACCACGGAACATTCATTAATTGACGCCACTGTCTGGGAATCGTTAGAATTAATATGTAATAGTTTTTTCCACAGTGAATTGCGTTTGGGCTCGTGATGGTGGAGCCATGATGCCATCTCATTCGATTTGTTGTGCTTTTATTTGAACGGCAGCCTCAGCAAACTCAAATCCAGAACCTTCAAGCATTGGTGGAAAAAATGTCTTTATAAAGAGGAGAGAAAAATGTCACATAACAATTATCCTTGATCTGTTTACTGTAATTGTGTGGAAGAAAGTTTAATACATTCAGGGTTTCCTACGGTCATTAAAGACCTGGGAAAACCTTGAAAAGTTCTGGAATACAAAATAAACACAAAGTTACAGAAAAGTAATTGAGATTGGATTGACACATGAATGGATCACAAAGTACATAGTTCCCATAAGACTGCACAAGAAATGTGTTTTTTTTTCTACATTTATAATTAAAGTTTAAAACTTTTAATACGTTTAAAAAATTTGAAGTCATGGTAATTCTTTTCTAAAAATGTGGAAGAACCCTGTACATTGCATTTGCCTGAAACAGGCATGACTGAAAAAAAGTGGGGAATATATATTAAAAAATTACTACCACTTACTACCACCCGAGCTACTGCAACGCGATGCATGAATTTACAGATTTCCAACATGAAAACAGATTTGTATACATATTTATTTCTACAAAGAGAAAAAGAAACGACATCTGATGATGTTACATGTCTAAGCGTGGGCAATTTAGTGGGATTAAACAGGGGTGATGAGCCACCCTAAAAATGCACAGTCTCTCCACACCTCTCACAACCACACACACATTCACACAGAAATAGTCCTGAACACATTGAAGCCTGACAGTGCCGTTGTGATGAGAGCTCCGGGTATCTGTGGGTGCCAGTGGATCTCCTTCACCTCCGTCTGGCCCTGATGCAGGAAGAGCAGCTGCGGGGGAAGCTCTTTTACACCCTCCGCCTGTGCGCCCGTGTCACATGACTCCACGGAGAGGTCCCACAGGCTGACCACGTCGTCTGCCCCAGATGCAGCAAAGACACTGGAGTCGACGGGGTTCCACTCCACAGAGGTTACTGGGGCACTGTGCTGTTTAAAAGTGGCCACTGGCTTGCCGGACTGCAAAAAAGCACAAGGACAAAGGGAGAAGGGAAAAAAAAAAGGAGTAAGGAATTTTGACAAAATGTAGAAGAATCATTAAATCAATATTAGTACATTTGGATTCCCCCCCCCCCACTTAAGTGTTCAGGAGGATAAAGTGTATTTTGTAACCCTAGATTCACACAGTTTTAAGAGATTAAAGCTGCTCCTGAGACACAGCATAAGCCACAGTCTGCGGCTGTGCCCTAAATCCCTGTACTCCATCTGAATATCCATATTTCACAACCGGCTAAATGTGGAAAAAAAAAAAAAAAAGTTGAAGGAATTATATAATTTTGATATTTTTATCTAAAAACAAAACAAAAACAAACATAATAATAAAAATGGGGACAGGGAGTTGTGATACATTTATGAATATTCATGAAAGGAAATTCCTTTAACATTTATAAAACACTAGTGTAAGTCACTTAAACATCCTTTCATGCAAAAATAATCAATTTGCCAAGGTATTGTTCAAAATTATTTTGCTGTTTAATAATTCAAATAAATACCATGTAAAAATGTTCTCAGGGTTCATGTACTTATCACAAAATGCACATTTTTTTTTTTTAGGGACTTTCCAGCCTAAAGTAAATCAATTCAAGACCCACTGTGATACATGGATCAAAATCATTTTTATTATAAAAAAAATTTAACAGGTCTTACAGAAGCTCACTGTCTCACAGATGACAGAAATGTTTTATTGTTACACTAAATAAATGCTTTCAATAAGCCATTTATACTTATGACTATAAAAAAAAAAAAAAAAAAAAATCAAGGACCTTGATCTGATGAATAATGATCTCAATACAACTTCAGCATGGCATCAAAGAGACTAAATTCGTTAGCAACTAGGATGAAACAAGTTTGGCTATAAATATACTAATGCATAATAAAAAAAAATGTATTCAAGGTTAACACCTTGAAACCTTCAGCCAAAAACGGCCAATTATTGACTATTAATAGAGAACGTTTCTGTACTGTGAATCATTTTTTGATTCCTGCTGGTTCAAAATAATTCACTTTATTGCAATGTTATGCAATCATTACATTTTTCTTACATGTAATATATATGTAAAAACAGTATTTTATAATAGTCTGTCTCTAGTCTTACTAGAGTTCAGGTGCTGGTAACCAAGCTTTGAGAAATAAAGAAGAACAATGCAATAAAGATATGTACATACTTGAAACTGCCTCAGATCCCATACTTTCAGAATGCCATCATCTCCACCTGAAAGCAAGAACGGCTCAGTCTGGTTCCAACTGATGACGTTGATGTCTGAAGTGTGTGCACCATTGGCTGACAGCATTGAATTTGGCGGTGCCCGGATATCCCAGATTCTTATGGACTGGTCCACAGAACAGGAAGCGAATACCTTAGGGTGGAAACAGTGGAAAATATTTTGTGCCACCCAAATGAAGAAGACGGGAAAAAAATAATAATAATTTGACGGACCAATTCTTCAAACAGCACAATTCTTTCAACTGACCGTAGCTTCTGTTGGTGACCACTGGAGGTCCTCAACAGATTTACTATGAGAGCAGAATGGCCTTTGATCAATCTGCCAGGTCGTTCCGCCCTCTCGTGGTTCCCAGACATGGATATTCTTTTTGCAATCACCACTGACTAGGCGTCCTGTAGACAAACATGGCAAAGACTGGAATCAATTAAACAATAATGAACATGAAAAGCTTACAAAAATGGATGGTCTTTTGATAAGTTATGTTATCTTATTTACTTATTTAGTAAAGAAATCATTATTTGTAAAATGGAAGTTTAATAAAATGTCGATACAGTTCACTTTATAGTGATAATGCATGCAAGTGCCTGGAATTATTTCACACAACATAGTTACCTGGAAAAAATCTTCATAGATTGAAACTAGAAAATTGTAAATTGACTGTCCCTTATGCACATTACTTTATATAACAGTTCACACAGTTTATTTATTTGAATTAGCAGCATACTGACCAGGTACTTTAGGTGACCAATCAATAGCAAATCCCTCAGCCATGTGCCCAGAGAAACTGAAGAGAGGCGTGGCTTCCTTTGGTTGCTTAACAAATGCAGCCATCACTGCTGAGCTGTGGACTGCCCGCAGCTGAGGTTGAAGGTCAAAGATCTCCACCTGATTTTTCTCAGACCAGACAGCAGCCAATGACTGTTCTCCACGCTGGGTTACCTGACAGCAAATCATTCAATGTTGTGTGAACATCTTCAAAGTCCAAAATACTTTAAAAGAAAGGTCCATCCAGCAGATGCCACTCACCCTCACTCGGTTTATGCCTCCATAGTGGGGAATCATAGCTAACTCCATCAGAGGTTTCTTCTCTTCATCTTCATCATCATCACTCTCTTCTTCACTGCTCTCATCATCTTTCTTCTGCTCTGTGCCATGAAGGTTGTGCATGCGCATGACAATCAGCCTGAAAAGGATGATCGTCTTGTCATTTCAGTACAGTACATTTCTCCGGAACCTGGTGTTACATGGAACATTTAAACAAATACTGACATAAAGTGCAAACAGGGGACATCGGCAGTGCAAGAGAGGAGTAACAAGAGAACATCAAACAAAGTGAAGTGTTCTAGCATTATACCCAATCAGTCCAGTAAATGCCACTTAAACACCCGCTACTAGCCATCCATAAAAGGGGTGTTCAGGTAAAAATCAATTAAGCAATTTTAAATGATTGCGCTTCAATTATAACTCAAACTTCATGGACAACGGTTGATCACCAGGAATACAACTAGAGAGTCAATCATTCACAATTCCATCATTCCAGGCACCTGAACCCACCGGTTGCTGAGGGCGGAGTCAGCTTGTGTCCCAGCGCACAGCAGCATGGACAAGGGAAAGTTCTCTCTCCCATCTCCCTCTCGGTCTCTGACAACGTCGAAACTCAGGCAAGGGGCACCTACGATCAAAGAAATGTAGAATGTACTAAATGCTTTATTCGTATTACATTCTGTATGAATGTACACGTCAAACCCGTAACGCAATCTTATTTATTTTTAATGGCCAAATCAAGCGACGCAAAAAAAGTGGAAAGGTGACATTATACAATATTATATGTTTGCTTCACACGCAGTGCGTGTTTACCCACTAAGAAACAGACCTGTCTGGCATTCGTGATACATGCGGTAAGCCGACGTGTCCATTTCCAGCTCCTCTCCGGGCTTCAGCGGCTCCAGGCCGGGAACATAAACCTTGGCCGCCTCCTGCGCCCCTTCTACGTCGGCGTCCATTTCGTCTTCATCTTCGTCGCTGCCGCTGTCGTCCATACGCACCGCATCTCCATCTTCGCTAGGAAACGTGTCTTCGCCGGGCGCCGCCATTTTGGAAGGTGACGCCACGTGAAGCCAACTTCCGGCTGGGGTCACGTGAGCCGCGGGCTTTAAACGCGTCCAGCTGCGCGACTGCGCTCATGCCGCTGACGCTTCTGTATTGGAAATCGTATTTTATTTTGTTTGAATTCGGTCGTTAATTTTACGCATCGTCCCAAGCTCAACATTGCTGTTAATGAGGAGAGAACAGGACCTCTGATCTTCTTACTGGTGGATCGATATTTACACACAGACTAAAATCACATGGCTCTGAGGGCCAAAACTCACACTTTTCTCACCAAGGAAGGCTTACATCCATGCTGCATGTGCTGCATCATAGAAATTTAAGCTCAGCAAAGAAAAAGAAAAAAGAAACAGACCTCATAAACAAACTGAGCTTTGCTGCTGTTGCACATGTTGCATCTGCTGGATTCTAGGAATTCATGCAATTCACATAATGAATTCTACAAAATACAGCAGCACGACTGATCTTTAACCTTCATGAAATTGTCCCACACCACCCCTCTGTTACGTTCCCTCCACTGGCTCCCAGTAGCTGCACGCATCAGATTCAAAATACTGATGCTGGCCTACAAAGCCAAACATGGAGTAGCCCCATCCTACCTCACAGCCCTTATTACACCTCGCACTGCACCTCGTATACTCGGAGCCTCCAGTACTGCTCACCTGGTCCCCCCATCTCTGAAGATATGAGGAAGACGCTCATCTAGACTCTTCTCAATCTTGGCCCCTCGGTGGTGGAATGAACTTCCCCTTGAGGTCAGAACAGCTCAGTCACTGAGCACCTTCAAACAACAGCTCAAGACCTTCCTCTTTAGAGAATATTTAGATTAACTTGTAACCTTCTTATTGTCTAACTTGTGTACAGAATCTACAACAAGAGTGAATAAAAAGATTGTATTCATAGTTGGGGGTCCTAATGATGCAGAACTGATCACTTTATCGATGGCAACTTGAAAGCACGTTGTAAGTCGCTCTGGATAAGGGCGTCTGCCAAATGCCTTAAATGTAAAATGTAAAAGTTCAATACTGAACCACCACTTAACACAACACACACTGCAGCTCGTCCATAATCCTATTACTTTAAAAAAGAACGATGAACTGACATTGGCTGCTTTCAGCAGGCGCTCCTGCCCTTGTTTGCTCTCACATTCCTTCTCAAACAAGGCTGTGTTTTTAAAGTCCACAGATTTCGAACAGGGCAGAAAATAACCTCTGCGCGCTCCACAACTTTAATAGTTTTTTAGACACAGCAGGATGCCAGCGCTTGGATGTGCACGTCTATTTAAATGGTGCCTCGCATGCATGTATCTCTTCATCGATGGTAACTTAAGCACGTTGTAAGTCGCTCTGGATAAGGGCGTCTGCCAAATGCCGTAAATGTCAATGTATGTTTGCAGCACATGGCACACATGGAACATATACATGGAACGTATACATGGTAGTAGCCTAGTGGGTAATGAACCAGAAGACCCAGGTTCAAATCCCACTTACTGCCATTGTGTCCCCGAGCAGGACACTTAACCCTGAGTGTCTCCAGGGGGGACTGTCCCCTGTCACTACTGATTGTAAGTCGCTCTGAATAAGTGCGTCTGATAATTGCTGTCAATGTACATGTGCGCGCGATGTCACTGTCATTTCCGGGTCCAAAATCTCTCTAAATCGCATTCCTGACCACTCGGTCTCTCGCAGCTGCAGCGTGAAGTGCAGGGTGAGTTACTGGAAGCAAACAAAAGACTTTTTGTTGTTGTGTGTGTGTGTGTGTGTGTGTGTTTGTCCCATCTCCATGAATCACAGTCCTACATAACAAGAAGTTGTCAGTCTGATGACCATTTCTTGTTACAAAATCAAGAATGGTGCATTTATCAGTTACGTGCGCTAACAAGACAGACAAATACATTTGTACAGTTCAACTTCCGAGAATTAGTCTGATCTGTTCCTCATTTTTATTTATATTAAATGCCATACACAGTTATTGGGTACACATGACATTAAAACCAGCAGAAAACTGTGAATATTGGGGGGGGGGGGGGGGGGGGGGGGGACTTCCACAGTTTGTAAACAGTTTGATATAAAAACAACAACAACAACAACCAAGACAAACACACACAGTTCTGGAGCTAAAAAGCACCCCGTTCGGGCACCACATCAGTAGCCATGTCGTGAGATTTCATCGATAATTAGGCGTCGGCGCATGCCAGCGATGCTTAATGTGGCTAATTGCGTGGTAATGGTGTAGTGCGGTTACAGCGGGCCAGTGCAGTCGGTTGGTACACAGCTTTATTTGCATACATGCATCCAGGCCGCTGCTGGTGGGCCGACCGAGAGAGCCCGTTGCGAGTGAGGCTTTTTTTGCGAAGCAGCAGAGGACGGCCTCTCACGGCCTCCGCACAATCGCGTCCAGCGTGGTCCATAAAAGAGAGACGGTCCATAGGGGCAGTCCGGGGAAATGAAAGCGCACCATCCCGGCGTTGGTCGGGACGTGGAACACACTGCTCCATCGCTTCCCTCGCTCGGCCTCACGCCGTCCCGCGAACTCGCCGCCGGCCTCCTCGTCCACGCCGGCGTCCCCCTGGATCGCGGCCGCCGTGGGGAAAGCGCAGCCACCCGCGCCGGACGGGCAGTCCAACTTCAGCCATCTTGCCAGGACGGAATGGGTGTAGTGCAGGAGCTCTTCAGGAGTGGAGTGCACGTGTGGGAAGCTGGACAAGTCCTTATTCCCCTGGATTTTCTGTTCGGAATGTATAAGATAAGAGGGAAAAAGTGATAAGACGGTTAAAGTGAAGTGATTGTCATTGTGATACACAGCTCACAGTGCACACAGTGAAATGTGTCGTCTGCATTTAATCCATCACCCTTAGTAAGCAGTGGGCAGCCATGACAGGCGCCCGGGGACCAGCGTGTGGGGACGGTGCTTTGCTCAGTGGCACCCCAATGGGGATCCGGGATTCTAACCAGAAACGGGGCCGCTTCCTTAACCGCTAGGTCACCACTGCCCCATAATGCCCCATAATGCATGCAGAACATTTAAACAGATTATTTAAAGATCACCTTACAATTGCACGGTGGTATATAGGATTTTTTTTTCCAGGTCTAGGATTTACATGCGCAACGTACCGGGTCAGTTAAAGTCAGCAGCATGTGCGTGAGCTGCAGAACAAAATTTTGTTTCAGGTGGACCGCAGGCAGGTGGACCAGAAGCCGGGACCACGAGTCTTTTAGGACCACAGCTGCTTGAAACACACAACACTAGATGAAGAAGACACAGAGAGAGAGAGAGCGAGAGAGAGAGGGATGGTATGAACAACAGGCTTCCAGAAGAATCATCCAGACTTACACGCAAGCAAATGAGCCAGTGAACCTGGTCCAGATTTAGTAGTTATTCTGGCAGTTTTGCCGACTGCTGGAATAGGTGGAGCAGTTAAATTGCAATTGTGCAACACACACTTACAAGCCCAGTTTTCCTCTGGCCCATAATGTCTGCAAATACGACAGACATGTAGCACTCATAGAGGAGTAGAGGAATAGAGGAGAGGAAAGAAACGCGTCTGAAATGGGATGCACACTGAAGCTCCGGGGTCGCAACAGGTTGCATGTCGCACTTCGGCGGCCCTTACCGGGTCCTTGTCGCACAGCAAGCTGCCGTTGTAGCGGTGGCTGACGTAGTAGTTCGTGGGGAAAACTTCTGGCTGCAAGTGAGGGAACAGTGAGGTCAGCCGGGCTCGCGGTGCCTCGGTTCGGTTCGGTTCGGTTCGGTTCGGATCGGAACTCACGAAGGCGCGCAGCTCGGAGCCGATGGTGACCAGCAGGGAGGTGACGCCTTGTGCGCTCGGGTCGTCCGCGCAGCCGCTCACCGGCACCGTCAGCGTCAGCAGGAGCAGCAGCGGCGCCGGGGGGCAGATCGGGCGGACGCTCGTCTCGTCGCGCCTCGTCGCGGGCTTACCTGTCGGTGACATCGCTCTTATCTGCCGACGACGGCTGCGAACTCCATGTCGGTCGAAGCGTCCCACCGCGACGCGACGCCTCACATCCTCCCCCTCCTCCGGTGCTCCGGTACTTTCCTGCAGAATTCCCGGACTTTTCTCCGCTGGCCGGCGGCGGCGCGCGGGTCCCGTGCTGTCCCCCGGAGCGCGTGCTGAAAGCGAAAGCAGCGACAAGCCTCCGCCCCTCCCGCCCTCCCCGCAGCCCGTCTCTCCGGGCCGGGACAGGCTTAGTCATGCACGCCGCACAAAGGATCCCGGACTCCCGGAGAGGGAGAGCAGGGCAGTCGCCAACGTCACCCACTTCCCATGTTTATGGTGGACACCATAAATAATATTAAATATTAATAAGTGGACACACATTCGCAACGCTCAGATAAAGGATGGATTAGAATAGGCTCCCCCATGTTCCTAAAGTAGATTTTACATTTCCAGCATTTACCAGACGCCCTTATCCAGAGCGATTTACAGGGACAGTCCCTTCCTGGAGACACTCAGGGTTAAGTGTCTTGCTCAGGGACACAATGGTAGTAAGTGGGGTTTGAACCTGGGTCTTCTGGTTCATAGGAGAGTGTGTTACCCACTAGGCTACCTCCAGCCATTTTTTTTTACTAACGTGGGAGCGTTTAAGAGGGACGATGATGAAATTTTGGATCAGGCCCAGAAGAAACATGAGAAACAAGGCCACATGCTTTGTGGGCGAAAGGAATCATCTTCTTCCTTTAGGGGAGGAAATGAGAGGAAAGACTCTACACCTCCCCCTCCTCCCTCATTCGGGCAAATATCAACTTAGATGTCAAGAGGTCGAGAAAGGATGTAGAGGCACTCTGGGTTATAAATTTATAAAATTTGCAGAGTGAGTTGTGTGGAATGTTAAGATCGGGGTCTTATGCAACATGTTTTATGATGCTGGTTTAGCTGAAGCTGTAAGGAGGCATGTTCTGTGTCTGGACAACTGCCAAAGATAGTAAAAAAGGTCCCAAAAAGGAGTAAAACAAAAACCATATCACAAAAAAAAAAAAAGACACAGAAGAGTGGTTTTTATTTATATATTTATTTTGTAATAAAGATGCTATGTACAAAGTATTATTAAACGAGCAGCTCTTAAAAAAGTATGATGGGCAATTCATTATCATGTTGAAAACGTTCAACTTTACAATAAATAGTTAGAATAAAGCAACACAACACAATATCCCCCCATGCTACTTTATTACTTTTCTTCCTTTCATAAGCACACATACACACACACAGTCTCAGTAATTGGGGAGCCCCACCCCCAACTCCGAGTATTAGTCAGGTTACCCTTCATGCTCCCCATCACTGGCTAGTTGTTCTCTCGCCCCCTCTGACTGCCGTCATTAGGTGACTCTTGTACGTTTTGCTGAGACCAGTCATCCAGAATTTCAGGAGCCGCACGTTGTCCTCCTCACCCGGACCGGTGGCCCCCAAAAGCGCCAGAACCTTCTGTGTGTCCTCGCGGCCACGTCCATCAACTTTAGAAAATTTAAATAGCACTTTCACTTTGCTGCAACAGAAAAGAGAACAAGGCAGAAAGAAGTTGGGGGAGGGGTGCAATGGCAGTTGGAAGGAATGGGGTTTAGGGCCACAGAGAAATGAGGAGAAAGGAAACCGAAAGACAAAGAGAAGGAGAAAATGAAACACAACAGACCAGAGGATGTGCACAGTATTAATCGATTTTTGTCCAGAGCAGGACATTAAAGACCACTTTGGGTTGTCAAATACACTCACTTCATCCATTCTTCTTTCAGACAAAGCAAGCAGTGAGAAACCACTTCCACTGAGAGATTCTCATTAGACAGAGCGACCTCCAGCTTATTCAGTAGAGCTGGGCCTGTAAAAAGAGAGAGAGAGCGGAGTTTAAAGGCATGAGAATTTGAACAATTTAAGAAGTTTGACTGATTAAAACCTTGTCTATGCCACTGCTATTCTGTTAACTGTCAGTTTACTGTGTGTGTGTGTGTGTGTGTGTGTGTGTGTGTGTGTGTGTGTTTGGGTACATACCTTTATCCACAGGCTGTGTATTGGCACTGCTGATGTTGTACTGGTACATGGAAAGAATGTCACTCTCAGACCCAGAGTGCCCAGATCCTCTGTCAACATTAAGCACATCCACCAGCACAGAAAACTCTGGGACGGAAACACAGGAGTCAGACGGGCGCACAATTTCGTTTTTTTCTTGTATTACTTAAGGTATTTCAGTTCTTTTCATAGCACTCCAGCAGCCTGATGGGAAAATTTATAACTGAACTCATTTGCCAAAAGGAAGCCTGGACTCATAGAGCAGAAAAAAAGGAAGACAATCCCCTGAAAGGAAGCCTGCTCAGCATCCTGGAGTCTTGAGTAAGTAAGATCCTTGTTTTTGTACCAATTCTTTGTTGCCAGCAGACTGTTTGCAGTAACGGCAGAACATGTGTTCTTTGACCCTTGGGTCAATTTTGCCCATGGGTCATATAAGAGAATTGTGGCACATGACCCTAAGCTGATTTTAGTAGAAGCTTTTGAATATTAAAAAAAATGTTTTTATGTGCACGCCTGTGTCCAGTTATGTTATCAGAATGGCTTTTTAATGGCTGCTCTCATTGCAGTAAGAACCTCGTGAACTAGCATGTTTTGTTTTCCCCTCTCTGAGCCTTCTGTCCCAGAGGAGACAAGAGAGCAGAGCTGCTAATAAAAGGGGTTCGGGGTCAGTTCAGACAGAAGCGTGCTGCTGAACTGCTGTGCGAGGCAGTTTTGGTGGGTGGGCATGTCTGAACTTCTACACTTCTGTGGTTCTGTCGAGTGGAGGTACCTGAGGAGCTAACGTGGGCAGGGATGGGGACGTCGGGGCTTAGGCCCAGGAAGTTACAGCGATACGCTTCCACGTACTGCGGGCTGTAGAGAACAGACCGCACGCAACCCACAGGGAGCAACGCCTGACAGGAGACAGGAAGTTCCATCAGGCATGGACTGAGATCAGTTTGCAGAATTCTGATGTTCTCGCTGGGTTAAAAGAATGTTGCAGGAACTGTAGAAAGTTACATGTATGTCAACTGCTCACCTTAAGCGTGTTGAAAGCAGAGTGGATGAGGATAGGATCAGCTCCTCTCCAAATCACCTGATTCCCCATGAGAACATGCCACGTCAACTGCCGGAAATCTGTCGCTCCAAGGACCTGCCAGCCAATGCAAATTTTTCTTTCATTTCCAAGGATTACAAATAATAATAATAATAATAAAACACTTTTACATAATATTTACGTAATATTTAAATTATAGGGACTATTGATAAGGGTCTAATACCTAATAGGCCTAAACCCTAATAGTTAGGGTTTGGAACTCATAATTAGAGGCTGAACTTTGACAATACGAGACAACAATGAGAACAAGTGCAGTGCTAATGACCTGTCTTAAATGCCTCAAAGACTTAAACTTTGGACCGGGAAGATCTTCCTCTTTCGGGTCATCCAACTGGAAAATTCGGCTGAATTCGTTTGATGCCTGCTCACGCTGCGGTTTAGATCCACCCCCCTCAGCCCCGTCCCATCCGGTCATTTCTTCCTTTTGTTCTGTAGGGTGAAAGTCCACATTATCACTCTACATTTTGGTTTATAGGAGCACAGTGCAACTTTTGTCACACTAGATGTTTCATGGCATTTGCTGGAAATAAAACGTGTTTCTGGGTGAAGAATAACCACAGCGTGGTAACATTCCTCAGAGGGCACCGCAGTGCCCCCTTCTCTTCCCTCTCCACTACGGCGAGCAAACAGGGTCAATAGTCGAAAAGGTTCACAATGCGTTTTAAAAGGTAAAAAGCAAGAAAGCAGCGTAAAAACGTGGTTCAATCGTCAAGGCCGCTTAGTGGTAAGTGGTTTTACATTTAAGGCATTTGGCAGACGCCCTTATCCAGGGCGACTTACAACGTGCTTTCATGTTACCATCGATGAAGTGATCAGTTCTGGTTCACTCTAACCCCCAACTATGAATACAACCTTATTCACTCTGTTGTAGTTTCTAAACATAAGTAAGACAATAAGTAGGTTACAAATTACATGGAAACACAAAATGAGGTGTGTATCACACCAATGCAATTGCCTTCCTATTCCAAAAAACACTGTATGCATGTACCGTATTATTGTGAGTAAACGATAAAATTCACCACCCCCCCTGATTTATTATTATAACTCAATTACTGATAACCCCATATGCATAATGAGTAAAATTCAAATGTAAACTAAGATCTTGTGGTACATTCTAGGACTGTGCGTGTAACTAATCACAAATCATTAATTCAACTAGAATTAATCAGTAGTCACACCTTACGATCAAAAATTCATATTAGTTCTGGGAAGGTTAAGATTACATGCACACTGAATGCTTCAATACTCTCTTTGAGTTCTGAATATTTTAGGCTGTTCAGATTTTCCACTCAAATAAATATTTGTAAATAACCCAAAATCATGGTCATTGATTCTGAATTTTAGCAAAAAAAAAATTGAGGTTGGAAAGAAAAAAAATCAAATAAAATATTGTGCATTTCCATATCCAAAGACTTAATGTTTGGCTAAGCATGAGTCATTTGAGTAAATAACTACATTCTATCTGCTCTGCCACACCTTTAGATAGTGGTGCATTAATATCCTTCAGTCATTTTCACTAACCACTTCATCAACAGTGGGGCACCTTTAAAATGGTTGTATGTCAGTAAGTAGTATTTATCATATACAGTTAAATGTACTCTTTACCTTCCTCTCTTTCAATTAAGACAAGCGTGTCCTCTGTGGGAGCGCCTTCTAGTAGTTTCTCTGTTAGCCGACTCCCACAAGCTTTCAACAACCTGTAGGAGAGGAGAATAGATGTTCAAGTTTGAATTTATTTATAAAGCACTTATAAAGAACGCAGTTGACAAAAGTGAATAATTACTTTACACATTGTGTACATTAAACACAAATACTGCCTAATATTTCAGATGTTCAATAATCATTCGGGAACAACAAACACAGGGAAAGAAATTAAAATCCAGATCAGGAAATCTTTGCTAATCAGGTTGGGATTTGGAATGAAGTCTAAATGCATTTTAATTGTGTCCAGACTAAATGGACATTTAAAATAAATACTAAATGTTAATTTTATTACTAAGCCCAGCCATGAAATTTTTTTCTGGTTTTGAGATTATAAAAATGTGGTACAGCAATGAATATTTTCTAGTTACACCACCTTTCATTTTCCATTATACCTCCTAATCCTCAATGTCCTGTGTGTGCATGCTCAGGTTCTTTTCATTCATCTGACAAGTGGTTGGGATCCCCCTGCATTGAATGTAATTTTATGTATGTAAGGGATCAGGTTCAGTAATCCACCAAGTCGTTGCTTGAAATCTCAGGTCAATTTGGGGCAGGGGTGGCCTAGCGGTCAAGGAAGTGGCCCCGTAATCAGAAGGTTGCAGGTTTGAATACTGATCCGCCAAGGTACCACTGAGGTGCCACTGAGCAAAGCACCGTCCCCACACACTGCTCCCCGGGCGCCGGTCATGGCTGCCCACTGCTCACTCAGGGTGATGGGTTAAATGCAGAGGACAAATTTCACTGTGTGCACCGTGTGCTGTGCTGCTGTGTATCACATGTGACAATCACTTCACTTTATCACTTTATTATTGAATCCCGATCGGCCAAGGTGCGACTGAGCAGAGCACCTTCCCCACACTCTGCTCCCCGGGCGCCTGTCATGGCTGCCCACTGCTCACTCAGGGTGATGGTTAAAAGCAGAGGACACATTTCGTTGTGTCACCATGTGCTGTGCTGAAGTGTTTCACAATGACAATCACTTCACTTTTTAAAAAAATGAATCAGCCACTGACACCAAATTTATGTATTCAAAAGATCCCAGTGACACCTGTCTTGCTGAAACATGTTGCAAAGCGTAGTACATGAGGAAATGTAGGTCAACCTGATGACAGTTAATCAGCCTTCACTGCCAAAAGAATTACCAGGTCCGCTGGTGGATACTGCAGCTTTTTTGTATTTTAATTTACTTTGTTGTAGTCAGCTCACTTCAAGAGTCCATTTGATTTTCCCTGTTTTCTAAATGCTGGAATGGTATGTTATATACGGAGTTGTTTTGTTTATAATCTTAATGATTGTGCATTTTTACATCATATTTAACAAAATTGTACTGCCTTGCTTGAGAGATACCAATGGTCGAAACAAACTTCCTTGAGTTTGTTAACATAATTGTTTTACTTTGCACATTTATTTTTCATTTCAGTAGTTAAGCCGTGTCTGTCTCATTGTTGTCTACATGGTTTTTGTTAAATTGTTTAAATGTTACATGTTGTATCAGATTCGGGAGAAACGTTGTTTCGTTTCACTATGTCACAGTTACAGCATTTATCAGACGCCCTTATCCAAAGCACCTTACGATCAGTAGTTACAGGGACCGCCCCCCTGGAGACACTTAGGGATAAGTGTCTTGCTCAGGGACTCAATGGTTTGAACTTGGGTCTTCTGGTTCATACTACCACCCCCCTATGTATGTAGCTGAAATGACAATAAAGCTCATCTTCAACTAACTGGCCAACATTCCCAAAGTCCAGAGATTAAGAGAAGGACATCCTGTCAATAAAATTTCAGCAATTTTTCTCAACACTTACTGTGAAGTGGAAGTGATTAGTTGACACACCACATCACATCACCCAGTGCACACAGTGAAATGTGGTCTCTGCATTTAACCCATCCCCTGAGGGAGCAGTGGGCAGCCATGAATGGCGTCCGGGGAACAGCGTGTGGCGACGGTGCTTTGCTCAGTGGCACCTTGGCAAAGTGGCAACCTTCCGATTATGGGTCCGTTTCAATACGTGTTAGGTAAACCATTGCAGTCATGGCATAACTGTCAGAAAAAGGCTTGAGGGGGATAGTGGTTGACCACCCCCACAGTGCATTCCAGTACTGGGATTCTCTTTGGCGGTGGGTGGGGGGGGGTATGTTCTGCCGTGACATCCTGTGTAAGTATGCGGCGTGAAATTTTCCATTCCGGGGAACAGGGATGAGAGGGGAGTGAGAGCGAGACATTCACCAGCTGAAGGAGGTGTGCAGGCTAGCCCATAGGTTGGGATGCTCAGTGAGGGAGCAGAGGGAGCGAGCAGCATTCCCACTCCTCTGATGTGGGAAGACAGCTGGCGAGAATGTGCTGTTCATCCGGACAGCCCTCTGAGGACAAACGCACTGCTCATTGTCAAACACCTGCAGGGTGAAAGGTCACAGAGAGAATGTTTTTCACAAACCCCCACACTTCGTTTTTACGTGCGACCCCCAGAGATGCCTTTCATTCTCTAATGTTTGAGGAAATATTTGAATCCTTTCCAACTCTGCATTCCATCAAACCTTTCAATTATCGTAAGCTAGGAATTGTGGGAGTGCAGACACCAACGGCCGACACAGAAGGTACTAATCATTTCCACATTTTCTGCATCACACAACGTAACACGCTGAAATCCCACCTGAGACTATGGACCTTTCAAAAGCCCAAATGCTCACAATTCCAGTACAAATCCTAATCTCTATTTTTTTTATTAATCCGCCCATGAAAAAAAAAGGTCACAAACCACTCCCAACACAAGGAAGTAGATAGAAATGTGACCGCGGTGTGGTATGTACCTTGAGTGCTGTACTCTGTAGACTCTGTATGGTGAGTCTGAGGTGGCGCAGCAGAAAGGGCCAGGAGTTGATGAGGTAGATACGGTCCATGGCAACCATGACGATGCTGTACCAGCGCTGGAAGCCCCTGGCTAGGCTGTCCTTTATGAAGAATGTGTGTGAGAATACGAAACCGTGCTGCTCATCGCCAAAGAAGATGGGACCTTCTCTCCCTGGACAGACCTGTTGTGAAAAGGAAAGAGGGTGCATCAAAATATGAATTCATGTCAATGGAACAGGCCCTACTTAAGAATATTAGGCATGCTAATTCTCTTTTATTTATTTAGTAATTAAGTTATATATCAAGTGAGCAGCTAATCTTGTGCTTTTAATGTTTTTATTTTTTTTATTTAATGTTTTTATTTAAGACTTATATTTAAGACTTATATTTTAATTAGTTTTATTTTGTTAAAATAAGTTAAAATATTACAATAAATGTAATGATTCAACGAGCAGCATTTGTTGATGAGCATAAAACAACACGTTGCCATTTACTGGCCCCCGGTCATGGGGCCAGTGGTGGCCTAGCGGTTGAGTAAGCGTAATCAGAAGGTTGTCTGTTCGAATTCCAATCCGCCAAGTTGCCACTGAGGTGTCATTGGATAAAAGCAGAGGACACATTTTGTTGTGTCACAGCACATGGTGACAACTAAATGTGTCCTCTGCTTTTATCCAATCACCTTGGTGAGCTGTGAGCTGCCATGACAGGCACCCGGGGAGCAGTGTGTGGGGACGGTACCTTGCTCAATGGCACCTCTGAACCCACAACTTTCTGATTACAGGTCCACTTTCCTTACCTGCTAGGCCACCACTGCCCCACTTGTTACCATAAATAGAATTGGCATGACTCTTCTGTCCCATACGGCAAGGAATCCTGCTTTAGACGCTCACACACCTCACAGCTGAGGCTGCGCACACATGCCTGCCGCACCACGCTGAAGAGCTGAGGCTGTCGGGGGTGCTGGTGGCTCAAGAAGCGAATCCCTGTTTCAGCGTCCACGCTCACGAAGCCTGGATGGGCCACGGGGAGAGACTGGCAACCCTGAGACGACACGGTGGACATTCTGAAACTGTGGTACGGTCACGGATGACTTATTCAAATCTTAAACAAAATCGATTGTGGCGAACCTCACACATGTCTGCCTTCTGGGTTGTTGAGCTGTTGGCTCTCATCGTGAGCCCCTCTCCCTCTCGGTCTCCGTCCCTGTCCCTGTCCCCTGGTATGGACTGTCCTGCCTGTGGCGGAGACGGGGACGGAGGATGCAAGGCTTCCGTGCAGAATAAAGTACGGGGTCCATGGAGCTCGCAGAAATGGCAGAGGGCGACAAGGGCGTTCATCTGGGCAGAAATATTCAGACGAATGATTAAAAACGTCATGTCCACGACTAGCGCGTCAAAACTTTGCTTAGAAACTACTTGTAGCTCGGAAAAACATAACAAGCCACAGTTATCAACCAGGTCTCGTCGAATGCAAAGGCAGCAAATGACAGAATTATAATAATAATAACAACAAGAGCAATTTCCACTTACCTTGGCTTATGATCTTATCAGTTAAGGAACATGACAAAGGACAGTCGCCCGGACAACAACACAGCGCAGCAAACCAACGCCGAACGCACAAAAGCACGTGCAGCAGTGTCGTTAAAGGGAGCGTTTCGCGGTTTTACCTCATTAGTTGCGTTCTCCGCCACGTTCTTGTGTGTTGACGCCGAGCACTTCTGGTCGCCAAGAGCCCCCTCTGTCAGGCGATGACGGCGGTCACGCGCTCGTGGGTGTGCGCGTGGGTCACGTGGCTTTTCCGGTCAGCGCCGTCGACGTAGGACCGGTTCGTTGCGGGAAACAAATGCAGTTAAAATGTCTGCATCACGCCGATGGTCGGGTTTACACTTCCGACACATTAACCTTATGCGCGCTAATATGAGAACAATGACCAGGTCGTGTGAGGGTAGGGACTTTTATTTTGAATGCGCGGGGCCAAAAATAGGGTTTATAGTGGCACAGGCACCACGTTCTGAGTCGTGTCGCAAATAGTGAGCTCAATGAAACGTCGTGTAAATACAAACAGTTTTAATGAGTGTAATTAACTTTTGCGTGCGTCCAAACAAGCTTTTTGATTAAAAAATACATTTCCCAGAATCCCTTTTCTTACGTTAACCAACCCGGAAGTAACGTATTCTCACATATAAAGTTTTTTTGTTGAGGTGAAGTGTTTGACTGCAGTCCAAATTTTGCTTTTCTTTTGCATGTGCGATTTATTAATATACGCCCCTTCATACGTTTTTGACCTTCCTTACCTCCGTTTTTCCTCCATGTTACGTTTCACACGTCTAACGTGTGACGTAATATAGCGTTGTCTTCCTCATTGACTCAGCCGGACCAAAGTGTAGAACGCTGCTATAACGCTGGTATATTATTCCGATCGTCAGATCTACGACAGAAAATACGGTATAGTATTATTATTTACTGGTTAGACACAAATTAGTTTAGTTCAATCAGTGTTCTGTGAAGGGTTACCTCTGTGCCTTACAGCTGTCTTAAAAAGACTGTCCATGGCTACTGTCGTGAGTGACAGTTCCGAAATCACCGTCCCGGTGTCTTCCGAGCCAACTGTTACCGGCGACAGGAACGCAGGTGAGATGACCATGTACACGTTTATACTTATTTTACATGAATATTAATAAACCGACTTAATTCATTATATACCACTAATCAGCGGATCGAGCCTACTTTCTTTGTCCTGGTATATTCTGTACATGCAGGCCCATTTCACTTTCGGCCCTCTTTAACAATGATTTAGGTGTTCAGGTACCATTAAGGTACCATTACCATGTCAGACGTGTTGCTGTTGCCATGGAACCCGTTGTAAATAGTGGGTGTGTTTGGTTTGATTGAGCAACATGTTGCCTGAATGTGACCTAAAGGTAAGACACTGCACCTCCATATCTCACATGCTTGGACAGTATGACAGCAGAAATGTTTGTGCTGTACAAACCTGGAAAATGTGGTGCTTGAATTGCAGTCGATGTTCATCTGAAAATGATATGCAGCTTATTGTGTTATTATTATATGTAAATAACTTGCTTGGCTAGATAGATCTCATCATAATGAAAAATTATTTGTTGATGAAAAATAATATAAATATCTCTGATCAAACAAGGATCAAACTGTGGAGGGAATGAAGTTAGTTAGCTAGCATTGTGTTGTGCTGCGTGTTTGCTCCTGTCAATGCAAATGAAGGTGCCTCTGATCTTTTAATGTGAAAACGTTGTTTTATTTTGAGCATTTCATATCTTAAAAAGACATTTACACTTTACATTTACTTACAGTCAGTAGTTACAGGGACCACCCCCCCCCCCCCCCCCCCCCCCCCCCCCCCCCCCCCCCTGGAGCAACATAGGGTTAAGTGTCTTGCTCGGGGTCACAATGGTAGTAAGTGGGATTTGAACCTGGGTTTTCTGGTTCATAGGCGAGTGTGTTACCCACTAGGCTACTACCACCTATAAAAGACCTAATTCTTGACAGAACATCCCATGTTCTATGTACTCTGTAAATACTTTATAATTGGTGCTGTGTTTGTGTTATTCACAGGCTCCAGTATTTTGTACATTTATAACAGCCAAGCGAGCAGCATAAATCACATCATTTACTTCTGGTCGTCATGAATAACTTTTAGAACACCTTGTTTGCCACAGATGGGATCGGACAGGAGGCAGAGGGTAGGAACCTCTGCCAGCACTTCCTACTGGGCAGGTGCCATTTCGGGGACAGATGTCGCCTGTCTCACAGGTCTGTCTCTAGCCTGCGGTAGCCATGGTGACAGTGTGCTAAATCATCATGTTGTTAATTTTATCCCAGTGACATGTTGAGTTACATAAACATTTGTCTAAGTGCAGGTGTAGATATTCATTTATAGAACGAATTTTTTATTCCCCGCTTCCGCCTTTGCAGTTCACCTGCTTCTGCCATCACAGAGACTCTAATGAAAGAACCAGAATGGGAGGACCAACATAAAACCCCAAAGAAAATCTGCTCGTCAGAGAAGAGAGGCAAAACCAAGGAGAACCAAGGTGAAGATAAAAGTCTTAATGATTATCTGTATGGTCTTACCAGAAGTGGCAAGACTTTAAAGATTTTATGGAAATCTTTTCTTTCTTTTTCTTTACATTAGAGACTCACAAGAAGCCCCGAATGCGTACTGCTGATGATGTCATTAACAGAATCCTTTGGGACGACTCTGTGGACCCTGCAGACTTTGTAGTTGGCCACTTGGATCGCTTTTTGGGGCTGCTGGAGAGACCTTTCTCGGAATTCTCCTGGGACATCTCCGTAACTGAGTGTGATTTCACAGAGGAGCTGGCATTGCCAAGACACAGGATTCAGTACTTCAGTTACCGAGGGGAACGCGTGTGGGATCGAGACAGTAGGACAGATAGGGTCTTTGGCTCTACAGGACAAACTCTGCTGCCCCCCTTTGGTGGGGTTGTAAAACAACAGGGTGTGTGTAAGAAATAGAATACAATAAATAATATCTTAAATGTATTCATGTTTTTTTTATTTTCCGTATTATGTCAATCAATTCTGTCATAATAATGTGCTCACTGTTTTATTCAACAGAACATGTGACTCAAGATGCTCAAAGCAACAATCTGAAAGCTGCTGAAGATCACGTCCCACCAGAAGATTGTGTGGAAAAAATAGCACGTCCCACTGTATGTATAAATGAGCACAGACCTCTAGATGATCCAGGTGGACCAGGAATGAGAAGTGACTTCTCATCAGATGAAGCAGAAGCAGTGGAAGATCTCTCTTTAGACAGTTTAACCCAAGATCTGTCTGTCTCAGAGAACCATGAGGCAACTAATGCTGGCGAGCAGGCCGAATGGAAAGGAAGCTGGGATGGATATGAAGATAGGGAACATCTTTCTTGGGCTATCACCTCTCCACAAAAGCAGGTAAAATTCTGCAGATGAAAAAAACATTTGTTGCCATTCAATACTGTCAATATTCTGTTGTTGTCAATCTTGTCACAGCTGTCATCTGATTCTCAGGAACATAGGCATGTCGGGGGCAAACGGAAGCCCACCCACTTCATCGCCTTCCGAGTTGATTCCCCCGCTGCCACTCACGCCTTCCAGCGTGTGCAAGGGAAAGTGCTGTCCATGCTGCCCGAATCAGGGCCTCACTGGGCCAGCCTTCCCACGCTCCATGTCACCTTGTGCCTTCTGGTGCTTTCTGGACCAGCAGAAGTGAGCGAAGCAGCCGAGCTTCTTCAGAAAGTCGTCAGGAATCTGCATAAGCCACCGGTGTCGGTCTCGTTCAGTCCGAAGCTGAAACATTTTGGAGGGAAAGTGCTGTACCTCGCTCCCCGGCCGCTGTCGGAGATCCAGGCCCTCAACGCGCCCCTTCAGCAGGCCTATAGGGAAAAGGGCTGGCTGCACCGCCACTCCAGATCGCCCAATTATCACTTAACTTTGGCCAAGGTGGATGGGGGGGACAGACCGTTTGAGGGTGCGGGGACGATAAAGTTGGGGAAGGACATTAACTTTGGGAAGCTGGAGGTAAAAAAGCTGCATCTGTGTGTCAATGGCAGGCCGAGAACAGAGGGTGGCTTTTATGAAAGTGTGTGTGCGACAACCATCCCAGATGTGTGAAAATGGACTGTTAAGTTCTGGATGCCATCATGCTAGAATTTACAACCATTGTCTCATGTGCATAACCATGTAGGTAGCTGAATACAAACTGAATGCGTTGTTATTTAAAAATAGTAATGTGTTGGCGAAGTGTAATATAATATATTACTCCAACCTATTTTTCACGTTTGTTTGAAATAATCTGTAAGATCTGATGAAACTGCGATGTCGTGGCCTGGTAAATGCTGTAAATGTTACACAGAATTCGTGCAGTAGGAGCAGCTCTTGCATACATAATACAATTTTCTCCTACATTCCATTTTTTCCTCCCAGATACACGCACACTGCACATATGAGTCAGGGTGCACAGAGTCTCTCTCTCCCTCTCTCTCTCTCTCCCCCTCTCCATCCATCCATCCTCCCCTCCCCCACTCTTTCACTGTCAGTGACACAGAAACACTCTCGCGCACAGTGCATTCATGCAACATCCCCCCCACCCCGTTCCCGATCTCCCATAGCACACAAACACCCAGCTCGGCTCTCCTCTCCCGCCCGCCAGGCCGCTGTTGTGGTTATTATTGTATATTTTAAATCCCTCTTTCTCGGTCAGACGGCTTGGGCTGTAAAAGAGAAAACATCTTTTCGTGGTCCCATCTCTCTCACTCTCCCTCGCCCTTTCATTTGATCCGATTCGCCACCGACGGTATTCTGCAGCGGACCACAAACATGGGTCCTGTTCCCAAAAAAACAAAAAAAACAAAACAGTAGCATTTTGCTTTGGCTTTCCCTTTGTGTGCGTGCTGGGATGAAGACCAAGCCCCATCTCTGCTGCTTTCTCCCTGCTCTCTTCTCTCTCTTTCTCTCTCTCTCTCTCTCTCTCAGGCGCCATCCAAGTGTGTTCTTCTGCTCTCTGACTCTGTCTGTCTAAATATATGTGCATCCCTGCCTCCCTCATCCTCTTGCCCAGAACCCCCGGCCAACTCCAGTCCTCATCTCCGGACCCCCATCTGACAGGACCTGGCCTTTCTATTCTGGACATTTCAACGTAGCCACTGTCGTCTTTTTATTATTATTATTATTATTATTACGATCCTTTTTTTTTTTTTTTAAATGTCTGCGCTGGACCGAATTTTGTTCTGGTATCCAGTTGTGACTGAACTTTCTGGATTTTACGTTCCAGCCGCCTTGCTGTGTTAGTGACTGAAGCGCCCCGGGATTTTAAGGAGCTCGTTTTCCTCCACTTTAAAAAAAAAAAAAAAAAGAAATCCTCCCGGGATCCTCCTCTCCACCTCAAGATCGTCCTCGCATCCTTCAACGCGAGCCGTCCACTGGTTGCAATAACGCTCATCATTAAAACATCGTATTTTTTTCCTCTACAATGTGCCCGACAGCCCGTTATTCGGGATGATTTCCCCCCCACCGGACGGCTCGGGTTAACGATGATAAACACTCACCACTGACTGCATTTGAAAAGAAGGATTGAATCCGCCGACCTGCAGTCGAAGGTTAGTGGCCGTGTGCGTTTTATGATAAAAGAAAACGTTCCGTCAACGTTCCGTCAACGTTCCGTGGACGCAGGGCGCCTGTAGCGCGCCGGGGCTTCGCGCTGTGCGTCGTCCATCGTGAGCTGACCACCCAACTTTGCTCTCTGGCCGTGAACTTGTCGCGTCGTGCTGTTTTTTTTTTTTTTTTTTTTTTTTTTTTAAATGGTGAAAATCTGTCCGGGCCGCCGCTGTTAAATTCGATATTCGGAAAGCCCACTTTAGCTGGATGGTCGCTGGTCCGGTGCCGTAAGGCTTCCAACCCTCCACATTCATTTGTGGACAATTAACGGGCATCTCGTTAATTCGGGAAGGGATTGTTTTATTGCTCGTCGCAGGTTTATTAAGATCTGGAAAAGAAGAAATAAGAACGGACGGCTTGTTTCTTCCCATCTGCACACCATTGCGGATAGCAGGTGCCATACTAATCCAGCACACAGGTTATATGTCTAGATTTGTTCTAAGGAGCCTCGCACACGTATCAAATAAAAAAAAAAAAGATGCATGAGTTATGGTCAGGCATTGTCTTCTGAAATCTGGAAGGTCTCGGTTCAGAAGATCAGCAGATCTTGCCTGTCCAAATGACCTGAGTATTGGGAGTATGATGCGTTTTTGCATTAGTGTTGCCCTTAAACCTGCAGAAGGCAAGGAGCCTCTGTTCTAGGGACCCCTGTAATGTTTGCATTGTCCTGTAACGCCACGTCGGGTGGTTTTTACCATCGCCCACCGCCACTAACGGGGATGAGTCACCCACTTCCTGCTTAATGAATTCATTAAGTTCATTTACTGTCTCAAAGCCCACATTTTGACCGTCTGGCTACAGTTTATAAATGGGACCTGACTGCCTGCATCTTGCAGACCCAGGGCTTTCGTCACGTGTGTTACTTTTGAGTGTGTTGTAGCTGCCTTTATGTATTTCTTACATTCTTACCCTCTTTTCTCGCTACTCACGCAGCTCTTGTCTGACAGACGGTTCCAGGCACACGTCAAATCCCACTAGGGGTCTTGTGGTAGCTGAGATTACACTTCAGCAGTAGACAGAAAATTCTGCTCAAAACCACAGCCTACTCTTACACATTCTTGCTGTTGACATTGCGCCGCCGAGCGGCATCTTTAACCGTACGTTGCTGCGAGAGGATCAAAGGAATACATGTAAATGCTCGTTTCATTGTCATCCTGCTCTGTTAAGTAAGACGAAAGCAGGTGAAACGGCGCTGGAACAGCATAGAAATTCACTTTTATATTATGCACTATAGTCATTACGGGTTTTCATATCCAGTAGCAGTTCCCATTTCCCTACACTGCCATTTGAAATGCACCAAATGTTGCTTGGTTCGATTTGTATAAGGTCTGTATGACGCATGTACACAGTCATGTTTTAAACAGCAGCATCCCGACGTCTTAATCTACACAGCAGCAGCGGTGTTGTCGTCGGATAGGGTGATTGTAATGGAAATCGCTCTCAACAGCATGTTCCCTCGCCTCAGAATTAACCTACTTTCTTCTCTCCCTCTCTCCTTCTGTCCGCCCCCCCCTCCATATGAACAGATTAGGGGGTAGCTGACCGGAGTTTTCACAGCCATGGCAACTGTTCCCAACTACACCCCATCAGTATGGGTCCGGTTGTGTCACGCCCTTCCCAGACTGGATTTGACCATGCAAACACGAGATAGCGTCTTTACTCCGGACAGCTGGGAGTATCAGCAGGTAAACCTCAGCAGCCAGTATATATATACGCACACACCCCACAGATCCAGATTCGGTGTGGATTTATTCACAGTTTGCTGTGGAATCTGTGTGTGTTATATTATTACATTGTGCAAATATGCTCGGCACGTTATAGCCTCATTCTCGAAATACCACCAGCAGACACCCCAATGGTTTAGACATCTTGAGACCAGCCACTACCAAAGCAAGCATATTTGTCGCTGCATTTAATGTATGTCTAATGTTTTAAGTTACCGCATCAGATTAATTGCCCAAAATTTACTTTCACTGGAGCCAGCGTTCCCAAACTTTCGTATGCCAATGTAAAATTTTGGCCTCCAGTGTTGGTCAGCTGGCAGTGGTTAACAAAAACAGGGACCGAGTGCAGAATAAGTGAATTCCAGTTGGATAGGATGAAAATTCAGATGGAAACTTCTCTTCAGCGGTGAGCTCCCGGCTTCCTGAGATGTAGCAGGGCCTTCTGTAGGCCCACAAAACCCCTATTCAAAATTTCCAAAGCTTTCCATAGATTTGATTTTAAAAAATCTGTAATTTATGTTTTAAGAGTAGTAAAATCTCACGATTTACAGCACATACATGTGAACAGAGATGTGTTTTATCAGTTGGATATTTTCGATTCCATTAGGGGGGACAGCAATTCACGACTGTCTCGGCAGCAGCTGCAGTTCTTTAGCTCACAGCAATATTTTTATTTAATGGGATGTGACATAATGTTGGTGGTTATTAAATATTCCCTCTTAGCATTTTATGTTTAATTTTGGAAGCCTAACATGCGGCTATCATGTTATAGAGACGGGGGAAGAAGAATTATTCACTGCAACTGTAACCACAGTGTACATTTGCTGCAAAAAAGAAAGATCACAGAACAGCGACCAGTTACACAGGAAACGTTGGGGAATGGCTATCATGAAGGGAGGGGAAGTAGTTAAATGCACACAAGACTTAGTCAGAAGAATGAGAGAGGGAAGCGAGGGGGGAACAGAGTGAGAGAGTGGCAGCGAATGTATTTAAGTGGGTCACAGATTATTAATAGAGATCCAATGGCGTGGATAGACAGAAAGGGAGGAAGACTGAGCAAGGCAGAGTGTGAAAGCTGGGGACGAATGTGGGAAGGAAAGAGCAAGCAGTCCACAGAACAAATGTTGGGATAAAGGAATGGTGTCGTAGAGAAGCTGGCAGTGAGAGGAATAATGAATAGAGTGGATACAAAAAGAGAAAAAAAAGGATGTGTGGTTAGAGAAGGATCATATTGCATTTATGAACATTATAGGGTCTGAGTTATTTTATTCTTCTTCTATAATCATCAAGCACAAAGTGGGTTAATTAAATTTTTAGTTTTAATTACAATTTTAATTAAAGTTTGGATCCCAGTCACTGGCTGGAACTGGCACACTGAATAAAGAGGTTTTATTATAAATAAATTACATATATAATTTCCATTAATTCATTCTATGGATGATAATAATTGCATTTTTTTCTGCCCCCCGCCCCCATCCCCTCTTTCTCTTGCTCTCTTCTAGACGCTACTTGTCCTCTCCAGTCTCTCTGCCATCGCTCTCATTCTCTCTCTTCTCGTTGTCCTCTCCTTTCTTATACACTACTGCTGCTGCCGTCGTGGTGACTCAGGTAGTGGTTCCGATGAAGAAGAGGAAGACGATGATGCCAGTGGTCATGGCTATAGTGGCAAGAAGAGACGGGGCATCCGCTGTGTCACATGGGTATCTGTGGCAGCAGTCACCCTGTGCTGGTAATGACATTAACAAGCAACCAAAATGTCCATTTTAATAACAAGTAATGACAGTACAGGATATTACACTACAACTAACAGCCTACTTTTTACTTGTCACAAAGTTAGCGGTAACAATCTGTGAATTTATATTTATTCAATATGGAGAGGTGGTGAGATTCTGACAGGGAGACAAAGGGACTTATCTTTTTCATAGGTCATGATCCAACTCAGAATCGTTGTTTAAATTAGGAATTATGAAAATAAATGAATTAGAATGAATGACTTCATAAATGAAATTTTCTCTGAGGGCCCTGACAGTTTTCCTCAGCTTCTGTGCATGTAAAGCAGTGGGAGGTGTGGAGCACAACTCTACATTCTTGACATAGTTGCTATGTTAGCATCTTTATCTGGGTTTGGCTCATTAAAAAATCTGCTGATTGATGCCGTCTATAACCGCAAAGCGCAACCTCGTTACTTCCATTGCTTGCGTTTGACAGGGATGCAAATGTGCCATAATCACCACTGACACCTCATGATGTCAGAAAGTAGGGTGGCCTTTAGTAAGCGTGTCGCACAAATAAACGTTGCTTGTTAACCATGCTATTAATGCATTATCCCACTATGGCATAATTCTATATATAAAATATATAAAATCTCATATATGATTATGAGTGCAGACGGATTCAGTCTGGATTGGATCTGTAGTTGTAGCACTGGTTTGAGGTGGAAGCATTAAACCATCTATTCGTTTGATGGAAATCTAATACAGGGATGGGCCACTCTTGAAGCCATTTGGGGTTCAGCTAAATGGATTCACATTAATGCTGTTCATCTGAGCCCTTATGAATCCATATCGTGCACAGTATTGATGCATTATGTTTTTTCTGTAAAGTGTAAAAGGACATCTTGCACTTAGGTAGGTAAATTGCAATATAGTGCATTCAAATAAACTGTGGCCAACTCTGAGGATCAGCGTTCAATTGCAAGATTTACCTTGTATTTAAATTGTAATTATATATGCCTAATATACTGATATTTTATAAAAACTATGCACAATTCAGACTGACAATATATTTGTGATGGCTATATAGCAGCATATGGAGCGTGGAAGGATGATGTCATTATATGCACAATTTCTGATGATGTGTTTACATTTCCCTTGAGGTTGGCATGATGTCAGTTCTCTCACGTCTGACTTCCTCATTTTGTGGACTACAAATGGGAAATGGTGACTTAGTGCTTGCATGTCATCATTTGTTACTCTGCTTGTGATACTGTACAATGGGAATAACTCTGCCAAACAGAAATGCTTCTCACCCTTTCCCCCCTCTGCTTACAATCTGGGTCACATACTTTGCTACTAGAGATTGGATCATACCATTTCTCCCAGGGTCGAGGGGATTTGGCAAACATCTGGCCTAAACCTTAATCTGAATATTTGAATATGAAAGAGATGTGTAAATAGGACACTATAGTTGTCTGTTAATGTTTTTTTTTTTTAAGTGGAGAGGGGAAGAAGCAAAAGTGCACAAGAGCTGTTAGATTTTTATATGTAGTCTCTGTCTGGATGTCAAATCCATTTAATATGTACATACAAACTGAATTATAGATCACTTTCTTTGCTCCCTCCCTACCACCCACGCTCTTTCCTCTGTTCCTTTTCTCTATCTCAGTCCCGCTTAATGTTTCTCCCTTCTTGCAGTGTTGCCATAGGCATTGGTTTCTATGGCAACAGCGAGGCCAATGATGGGATGTATCAGTTGACCTCGTCGCTGCTCACAGCCAATTACACGCTGGCGTCCATCGATCTGCTGGTGAGGGGCAACGGCAACTCTAAATGTCAGAAGAGAGTCTGAGCAACGATTATCTGTTGTGTGGTGTGTTTGTGTGCATGAGCAGTGTGTCCAAATCACAAAATGTGATCTGCCCATATTGATTAACTTGTTTGCTTGTGTACTTGGTCTGTTCCGTTTGTACATGACCTCTCTGTTGTGGTTGTTTTTATTTTAATTCAAGGCTAATCAATCCTCAGCCAAATGTATTTATTTCTTTATTCATGCTTTTGCTTATGACTTTTCCACATTCCACTGTCTTTGTTCATCCTTTTCACCAGCGACCTTTCCTCTGTTAAAACACTCTCTGACTTGCCCAGGTTTGGGACACCATCACTGGGCTCCAGCAGTCCATCTCAGGACCCCTGACATCCATGGAGGAACTGTTTAGTGGCAATAAGCCTGCACTGGCTTCCACGCGTTCCTGCCGCCGTCTCTCTGAGAGGGTGGTGTCCCTGCTGTCATCTGTGACCCTGGGACGAGGACTCACTTCGAGTGATGGAAGCCCAGGGAATGGCAGTGATACCATCGTTGGGCTGGTTACACAAGCCCCAACACTCACCGCCACTCTTTCCCCTGCCTCCTCCGTACCAGCACCCTTCTCCCCAGGCTGGGCTGCTAGCACCCTCATGGTGAATGAAGACTACAGGTGAGAGGAAGCGGATACACATTTCGGGTTTAACAAATTTATTTGTTTTTTCCATAAATTCATAGAAAGACCATAGAAATCCTGGATCTGAAGTGGCCTTATTAATATTTTATTAAAACAAAACAAAAATAAAAAGATGATCATTCATTTAACTGAGAATGCTATAAGCAGGATAACCCACTCCAAAGCGTGCATTAAAGGATTATACCTTACATAGTTTATATTTTGTAGATTGCATTTAATTATGCCCTTCACTGTGAGGGATTATGTACATTATGCAGATGTTAAGTCCATGTCCATGTTAGGGCCATGTCTGTTTTCTAGACTGACCCATTGACCCATTGCAACTATGCCTCTGCACCCGTGATTGGGCAAATTCTGCTACGTCTTTCGCTGCAGGTGGCTGTCGTATGTGTTGCTGCTGCTACTGGATACAGTTGTGTGTCTTTTCATTCTGCTGGGTTTGGCCAAACAGGCCCGATGGCTGCTTATAATGTAAGTAATACACCATGCAATTAGCAATGTGTGTTAATCAAACTCTCCTGGTGGACCGCATGAATCATTTAAACTTTGTATGCAAAGCTGTTGGCCGTTTAACAAGCACGTTTGTAGACCAAGCTGTTGAGCATCCCACAGAGATAAATAGCTGCAGTGCCTGTGTTGGCTGTGCATCTGCGCAGCCATGCAGTCCTGTTAATCTGTAAATATGGTGCCCTTTTGCTGTACCGCGACTGAGTTAGTGAAACAGATGATGGCACACACACACACACAGATGGTGACGGACGCTCCGTGCTGTGATTCTAGGATGACGGTGCTGGCCTGGTTGGCTCTGTTCCTCAGCTGGGGCTCACTGGGTCTGGAGACAGCAACCGTAGTGGTGAGTGGCCAGGACCCCACAGCGGCTGCCCACAGAGATTGCCGGAAAAGAACTCAGAAGTGGGGAGTGTGGGGGAGAGACGGAGCAGAGAGCAGAATGGTCACTTTGTTAGTG